>NC_135422.1:27986009-28171009 GCF_051991245.1 Festucalex cinctus
ATGTAAATGCCCTAATCCGTTCCAAGCCTCCCAAATTTCAGACATAAATGTTTTATAAAGCATAAAACTGCATCAAAACATGTAACAAATACATGTTACAATTAGATTATTGCACAATAAATGAGAGTTGTGCATAATGTAAATAACAAAGAATAGAGTAAAGAATAAAAATTATGGTCATTTACCTTTTTAACTGCTGTCCTCATCGTTCTTTGCCCTCTGGTTCATGTTCTCCTCTCTCAGAAGTGTTTATTTTATTTTATTTATTTATTTTGCCTGGTGTTTTGTAAAGAACTTATCCATGGATGTTTTTTTTTGTTTTGTTTTTAAACAATCCTTCTGAAATGTCCAAGGCAAACATCATCTTAGTGAGCAAACGCCCGACTGGTGAACACCTTTTCTGGGCGATTCTTTTAAACAAATTCTGAAACTTCATGGAAACTTCCGGTATGGCGAGGCAACTTTAAAAAAAAAAAAAAAAAAAGGCCCGTCTCGTCGTAATTAAAAACTTACTGTGCCTTCATCAATCACCAATTGTTTGAATTTTTGCACAAATTCGTTGGCAGTTAGTTCATACATTTACGAAAAACTATCGAACACCTCATGGGCGATGGGGACGAATGATGACGCGGTATAGATACCGATCTAGTATACGCTCATACCTATGGTAGAGGTTCCTCTTAGCCAATGGGATGCCAGAACGATGCACAAACACCGATCTAGTATTTACGCTCATAGATAGCTATGGTAGGAAATAGCCATGCCGAAAGTATGTTGCGTTCGGTAATGTATTTTTACCTTTCGTATCTAGAAATTTCTTTCGTAACAAGAGACAATATTTTCCCGTTGAGGTGTTTCGTAACTCGAAAATTTCGTATGAAGAGACGTTCGTAGAGGTTCCACTGTAGTTAGGACTTGGATTAAGCAGATGATTATGTCGTCTTTTTTTGCATTTGTAAAGCCCAGTTCACACTGACTGCGGAACGGACGCGGTGCGTTTTCCGTACGGAGGCCGTACAGATGCCCCAAGGACTGCAAATCACACTGCATGCGTTGCGTGTCCGGAAATCTGCTCCCGACAGACCACAAGGATCCCGTGGATATAGAGTCCTATTATTATTATTATTATTTCTGTGACTTCCACCATGGCTGTTCTCCATGGGTAAGTACGTTTTGTGTTTAAATAATGTCATTTTGTCATGTTTAATTTATTCTGAGTTCATTTTTTAACTTTAATGTCCGACTCATGTCATGCTATGTAGCTAGCTAGCGCCCCCCCCCCCCCCCCATAAAAAAAAAAAAAAAAAAAAAAACGATTTCGCAAAGGGTTTTATTTTGAAATATACCAGATTTACCTTGATGCGAGATGCTCGATTTCACTGTCCGGCTCGTGTAATTTCTGTAGCTTTGTGAAAATCCGCATGCAGCGTCTGGAAGAAATAGAACGCTTGCGGAAACCTTCCGCATCGCTGCAGTCGTTCCGCACCGCACTGCAACTGGTGTGAATTGACACGTAGACTTGAATGCGTTCTATTTTTGCGGCGTCCGTACGGCCGCCGTACGGAAAACGCACCGCGTCCGTTCCGCAGCCAGTGTGAATTGGGCTTAATAACACATGCTATGTGAGAACTACTGTCCATCTCCCAAGTATGCAATTGCATTTCTCAATAATAGGAAAGAGTACACCGAATTTTTCTTAAACCCAAATGATTGATAGACTGTGACATTTTCGTTAAAGTGTATTTGTCGAATTGGTTTCTACAGAAGCATGGAACTGCCAATGTCGAGTAAACTTTGTTATTGGCTGGCAAACACATTCAAATGCATTTTCAAGTACGTTCAAATGCAAAATGTTCAAACGTACTTATAGGTTAAATGCTAAAAATATAGCCATGATACCATGTGGTATTGACTGGCGCATGCGCAAGTAAAAAAAAAAGATGCTATATATATATATATATATATATATATATATATATATATATATATATATATATATATATATATATATATATATATATATATATATATATATATATATTTATTAATTATTTTTTTTAAGTTACATCAATACACCGTGGCATTATGAGGAAAAGGCTATGTTTTTAGTATTTAGTCTACAAGTACGTTCAGACATATTTGCAGATACGTTCAACCAACACTGGCAGTTTGTTCTGGCTATGAATTAATTAAACAAAAGTGACAACAGACTGTAAAAAGTGTTGGTGACATGAATGTTAACATATTTGAAATTCTGATCCATTTTTACATTTACACGACTCAAGATGAATAATTTTGGATATGAAATGTTTGGTCTCAATTCTGTGAGATACTGTAAATGAATGACACCCCTCAATCAACACTTTCACATAATTTGGAAGATGGATTGCAGAACTGAAGATAGGCATGGTCCTTAATCGGTTTGGAGTCCCATTGTTTGTATTCAGACTTGATTTAAGTGCCATTGTTATGCATTTGCTCAGTATCAAGGCCAAGTTTCACCTCTTGGAAGTGCTTGGCAGTGCTTCAACATTGTGATCGAATTATGGCTCGCCAAGGATATGACACAAGGACCAAAAAAACCCCAACAAAAACCAAACCAAACAACAAAAGAAATACAAACATCCATGGTGTGTTATACAACAAATGGAGTTTGATCTCGAAACGTTGCATAATGAGAGTTCATTTCATGTAATGTAAACATGTTAAATGAATGCATACCTTTGATAAGCTGTGTCATTCAACAAATACAGCTAACTTGAGAAGTATTGTACCCAAAGGAAAGTTATAGAAAAGTAAACCATTTAATGAATTAAGTCAAGTATTTGGGAAGTTCATTAAATAATGATAATAATTAAAAGAAAAGAACAAAACTATTTATTATGGTCTATTTGTCTTAGCTCCAAACTCAAACATTTTTAAGATTGCTCATCAATGAACCCTCCAGATCAGGATAGCTACCAGTCATTACGGCAACAAATTTGTCATCTTGTTTCAACCAAGAATTTTCAAAGTTTACACAAGCAAAAATGCAAACTTGATGGCTTGATATGGATTCTGTGATTCAATTAAGGTGTGATTCACACTTAGAAAAAGCCTCTCTTAAACAAGATTGTACGGCTATGACTTTACTTCATGAAAAAAGTAAGAAATAATTGAACCATAAATGCTTTCAGCACTTTGGTTCAAATAGTTAACTTTGTTGATGATCTTAATTAAGAAGTAAATCTTATCTCACAGAAGAAACAAATAATTAATACATGTAGCTCTTTTTTTTCCCCAATCAAAACTGAAGTGCCACCAACCTTCTGTGCCTCAACAAACGGTAATGTCACTTCTTTCAAAAACTACAAATAAAATTAAGTGAGACTTGAGCTCAGGGAAATTTGCCCCACAAAAATATGTTTAATCCAAAATGTAAAAAAGGAAGAAGGGGGGTGGGGGGGTGGGGGGGGGGTGAAGTACACTAAGTATATGATTTCCTTGCCAACGGACAAGTGTGTCTTAAGTGGACACAGTGACTTTGCACAGCTTCCGGTGGTCTTTTGGCAAGGCTGTCATTATAACGACTATTTCTTGAAAAATGGGCACAACAAAAAGGAGCCCTATTCCCACCATGCAGCAGAGCACGGCCAGTCCCGCTTGTTTTGGGAACGGTACATAATATTTTATGATGTCAAATGAATAAACTATTACATCTCTACCAATTTGAGTACCCTTTTGAAAGGGTACCAACCACGGACATAAGAGAGTGCCTTTTCTCAAACAAATCCTTTTCTTTGAATAAACCGTAACTGTGAATATGAAACCAAAATGCTTTGTGCCCTCCGGTTTACAATTGTTTGGGTTGGCCCTAAATTCAAGTTGAGCATCCTGAGCCCAACAGAGATGCAGATGGTCACTAAATGAGAAAAGGTCATTGAAGTTTCAATGTGTCTGCAAGGCTTTAGTAGTGTGATTTCTACAACCAAGTTGCCAGATTTGCGGCGGCCGAAAGGTAAAATGCATGTTCAACATGTTAAAAAGGACTCGGGTGAACATTCTGAGAAATTCCTGAGTTTAATCTCCCACAACGCGCGTAGGAGAAGAGGGAAGCTGACAGGAAGAAACAGTTAAGATGAGACAGACGGAGATAGAAAGCTGCCAGCATTTTGTGGACCAATTCGGAATATACCTGTGGAATAATATTGCTGAGAGGACACTTTTGCTGTCCAATCCAAAACATCTTTAAATATTACAGTTTCATATTTTTAAAAGAAATGTATGAATGTGTCACAAAGAGAACCTTCTACCACTGAACTTTAAGTGCCGTCGTGTCTCTTCTGTTCTTCTGTTGTACATTTCTTAATCATTTCCTGACAGAAATCCACAGTTACAGTGGGACTGAACATTTCCTCTGTTGATTCAAACACGAGTGACCCTTTCGGACTCGAGGCCTCCACCCCATCCTTAAGCTCCCCTGCATTAGGACCGACCTCTGACACACTCGCAACTCGGTTTCCTTGAGGTGACTTTGGGTGGTATGAGGCCTCATCAGCAGCTGGAGACGGTTGGTTGGATGTGAGGTCAATACTGGTGGGGACGGGAGGCGAGTGGCTGTCCTGCACATCTCTGCAGACTTGCTGGGAGAGGAAGGACAGGTTCTGCCACAGCTCGGACATGCACGCCTTCAGTTGATTGCGTTCACTCAGCAGTTTTTCTTTCTCACACACCTGTGGAGGGAGGTACAACAACAGTCAATGAGTTGGAGTTTGTCTGGGATCGACAGACTCAAAATGCAGGCAATGAAAGATGCTACTTATTCAAAAATGCCCTTTCATGAGGACATGATGCTTTCATCGTAGTTTGTTTGGGGAAAGCACAGTGACCTGACCTAGTGGTTAACATTATTGCCTCACAGTTCTTTTTTTTTTCTCCTAAGAGAGAGCTCAGAATTGTGTAGTCTTACCGATTCAACATCTTATCATCATTGCTCTCTCTTTTTTTCCCCCTTTTTTTATGTGTATGTGTGCGCGTGCGTGTGTGTGCGTGTAAATACGTGTAAATTTATACTCATTAATTCACCTAAAACCTAATAAAAATTCCATTACCCTTCATCTTAACCGGATACTTCAGAGTCTCGCCAGAGTCGTGAGGTTCAGAAGGTCAGGAGGCCAGAGGAAAGGTCAAAGAAAAGAAAGATAAATCAAAGTAAAATCCAACACCAACTAAACACTTCCTGCCATCCACATGGTGACAAAATTAGAGTCTTACGACAACCCCAGAAACCTCTAAATTCCCAAAAATTAAGGAGATCTCAAGAGACCAGAGGAAAAACTAAAGAGAGGAAGGAGGGAAGGATAGATGAGGCAGAGTAAGATCCACAGACACCAGCACATCCAGTCCATCAAAATGAAATCCAGCACCAACCAAACACCTCCTGCCATCCACATGGTTACAAAATCAGAGTCTTACGCCAACCCCAGAAACCTCTAAATTCCAAAAAATTAAGGAGATCTCAAGAGACCAGAGGAAAAACTAAAGAGAGGAAGGAGGGAAGGATAGATAAAAGCAGAGTGAGATCCACAGACACCAGCACCCACTGATTCAACGAGCAGTGGGAGGGAGAGGGGAATTCTGTTTGAGTTTCAATAGATGCTGGTGTGATGGATCTGGCATGTATAAGGACCGCCACCAAAGAAAGGAGCCGTCGACTGCGGCCCAACAAAGCGAGCATGGCCCTCCCGGAATCCCCCAAGCCGCGACAGCACCAAGGCCACCCCCACGCCACCCGGGCGGATACCGGTCGGCGAGCCAACCCAGACGGCCGGAACACCCCCGCCCCCGCCCGCATTGCCTCACAGTGCTGAGTACGAAGGTTTACGTCTCAGCTGTGGCCCTTCCTGCCTGGTGTTTGGTTTTCCTTGTGAACATCACTGTTGGGCCAGTTACATCCAAAATGTAACTTTGCAAGTTACTTGCATTCCGAAAGTACAGTAATACGTTTCTTTACAATATTACCATCTGCATAGAGCACAGGTCCCAAACTCCAGTCCTCGAGGGCCGCAGTCCTGCATGTTTTAGAGCAGTGGTGTCCAAACTACGGCCCGGGGGCCATTTGTGGCCCGCCGTCCATTTTTCAGTGGCCCGCAACAAATGCTAAAATTGACATTTGACTCAGTTCAAATAAAATAAACAAAACAAAAATGTTTGGAGATGGTCAAAGTAAGAAAGGGAGGGTATCAAAAAACAGGTGCCATTAAAGGTTATTTTAGTTAACGAAAACTAATGAAAAAAGCACAAAAAAAAAAAAAAAAATATATATATATATATATATATATATATATATATATATATTGTTCCCAAAATAAAATAACGAAAATGCTTTTTAAAAAACGAAAACTAACTAAAATTACATTTTATATTTACAAAAATAACTAAAACTAACTATAACTAGAGCTGCGAGCAGCTATAAAGGGCCCTCGCAACCCGGGCCACGTTGGGGTACTTGCACGTCGGGGTACTGGCACGTTGGGGTACTGTCAAATAGGACAAGGACCATCTAAAATGTTTTTGACAAGCCTTGTGTGTGCAAAGTTTAATCAAAACGCAAAATATGGTGCGCAATTCCCAAAATAAATTAAAAATGGCGGACTTCCTTTTAGGTTTAGCATACGGCTACAGAATACTTTTTGTAGATCTTAAGCTAATAGGTATGCCTCCCAGTTTTCACAAATCTAGGTCAAGTCATCTTTAGTTGTGTATCGCTTGAATCATACAATTGGAAATGCTCCATAAAAATGCATAGAGGGCGCTATTGAGCACAACGTTGGGTTACTTGCACGTCAGGGTACTGGCACGTTGGGGTACTGTTACATGGAACAAGGACCATTTAAAATGTTAGTTTTTTCCATGCCTTGTCTGTGCAAAGTTTAATGAAAAAGGCCAAAAATTATGTATAATTCCCAAAATAAAATCAAAATAGCGGACTTCCTCTTTGGTTTGGCAAATGGCTACATAATACTTTTTTGTAGGTTTAGCATAATCATACAATCGGAAATGCTTCATAAAAATGTCTAGAGGGCGCTATTTATTGCAAATTGCACAATAAATCTCTGAAAATTCATGTTCATGACAAGTCTGATGTGTTTGCAAAGTTTCCTGAGTTTTCATGTGTATAAAAAAAAAAAAAGCAGCACTTGACAAACAATGCATTGCTATGGCAACAGCGTGTTACAAAATAAAAAACTTTCGATTACTTTGCATCTTAAACATCTTAAGATGAAACACACCAAGTTTGAAGACAGTCGGATAAATTTTGTAGGAGGGGTTCGTTAAAATATGACCCCTGAAAAAGGCCACAAAAAATGGCAACAAATCCCATCATAAATCAAAATGGCAGACTTCCTGTTTGGTTTAGCACATGGTTCCAAGAGACTTTTTTTGTACATCATGGGCTCTTATGTATGCCTGCAAATTATCATAGCGCTAGGTGAAACGTACAACCGGGAATGCTTCGTTAAAGAGGAGTTTTTTAGCTCAAAATGTGATGCCCGGCCCCTGGGGGACTTCCTGTTGGGTTTAGCACATGGCACCAAGAGACTTTTTTGTACATCTTGGGCTGTTACATATGTCTACAATTTTTCGTCGCTCTAGCTGCTTCGTACAACTGGGAATGCTTCATTAAGAAGGATTTTTTTCCTTTGCAAAAGGTACATGCCACGACAACAGCGTGTGATGAAATAAAAAACTTTCAATAACTTTTCATTTTCAACATCTTAAGATGAATCACACCAAGTTTGAAGATGATCGGATAAACTCTGTAGGAGGAGTTTGTTAAAATATGACCCCTATGAAATGGCCAAAAAAAATGGCAACACATTCCAAAGTAAATCAAAATGGCGGACGTCCTGTTAGGTTTAGCATATGGTTCAAAAAGAGTTTTTTGTACCTCGAGGGCTGTTATATACCTCTACAAATGTTGGTAACTCTATGTGAAACGTACAGCCGGGTATGCTTTGTTAAAGAGGAGTTTTTTTTAGCTCAAAATGTGATGCCAGGCCCCTGGGGGACTTCCTGTTGGGTTTAGCACAGGGCACCAAGAGACTTTTTTGTACATCTTGGGCTGTTACATATGTCTACAAATTTTCGTAGCTCTAGCTGCTTCGTACAAATGGGAATGCTTCTTTAAGGATATTTTTTTTCCTTTGCAAACAGTGCATGCCATGACAACAGCGTGCGACGAAATACAAAGCTTTCAATAACTTTTCATCTTCAACATCTTAAGATGAATCACACCAAGTTTGAAGATGATCGGATAAACACTGTAGGAGGAGTTCGTTAAAATAAGACCCCAATGAAATGGCCAAAAAAATGGCAACACGTTCCAAAAGAAATCAAAATGGTGGACTTCCTGTTAGGTTTAGCATATGGTTCAAAAAGAGTTTTTTGTAGGTCATAGCCTGTTACATATGTGTACCAATTTTCGTAGCTCTAGATTAAACGTACAACCGGCAATGCTTCGTGAAGTAAGAATTTTTAAACTCTAAATTTGATGCGCCGCCGCCGTCATATAGTATATCAAAAACTTTTAATTTTTCACAATGATGTTGTCCCAGGTGTTGAGATGGTACATCCCAAGTTTGAAGTCAATCGGGTTAACCGCGTAGGAGAAGCGGGCAAAAGTATGACCCCTGTAAATGTGCAAAAATTGGCAAAAATTGGACATTTAAATACTCATACCTCACTTTCTGTCTATTTTAGGGTACACAATTCAAAGAGGTTTTTGTTCATTGGGATGTGCTACAGGTGCCACACAATTTTCATAGCCGTCGGACAATCGTAGCGGGACAGGGATCCGTTTAACTCATGTAGGGGGCGCTAAGGAGCCATTTTTCTGTTATCATGTATGACGACTTTAAAATATCAAATTTTTCGCCAGGCCTGATGTGCGTGTAAAGTTTGGTGAGTTTTCGTTCACGTTTAGTGTCTCAAAAATGCGATTGTTTGCGGAGAAGAAAAAGAAGAATAATAAGAAGAATTCCTACAAAAACAATAGGGCCTCGCAGCGGCACCGCCGCCGCCGCTGCTCGGGCCCTAATTATAGCAAACATGTCTTTGTAATGTAATGTAATGTTTTTGGTAATTAATTTAATGCCTTTGGGGATGATTTGAAATGTGATAAGATGATTCAGATGACGTTGCTCCCATGGTGTTTTTTTTAAATATTGCACACAAGTAATACACATAAAAAAACTAAAAAATAATACTAACTACTAACAAGCTAAACTAAAACTAAGCATTTTTTTTTTTTTTTTTTTTATTTTTTTTTTTTTTTTTTTTTTTTTTTTTGTGTGTGTGTATGTGTGCGTGCGTTTGCGTGCGTGCGTTTGCGTGCGTGCGTGCGTTTGCGTGTGTGCGTTTGCGTGCGTTTGCGTGCGTGCGTGCAAATACATATAAATTTATACTCATTCATTCACCTAAAACCTTATAAATATCCCATTACCCTTCGCCTTAACCAGGTACTTCAGAATCTTGCCAGAGTCGTGAGATTTAAATGGTCAGGAGACCAGAGAAAAGGTCAGAAAAAAAAGAAATAAAGAGAAAAGAAAGGTAAATCAAAGTGACATCCAGCACCGACCAAACACTTCCTGCCTTCCCCATGATTACAAAATCAAAGTCTTACGCCAACCCCGGAAGCCTCTAAATTCCAGCAAATTTAGCGAGATCTCAAGAGCCCAGAGGAAAAACTAAAGAGAGGAAGGAGGGAAGGATCGATAAGGCAGAGTGAGATCAATAGAAGCCAGTACATCCAATCCATCAAAGTGAAGTCCAGCACCAACAAGACCCCTCCTGCGTGGTTACAAAACCGGAGTCTTATGCCAACCCCAGAAACCTCATACTTCTAATAAATTAAGATCTCAAGTGACCAGAGGAAAAACTAAAGAGAGGAAGGAGGGAAGGATAGATAAAGAAAAGTGAGAACCACAGACACCAGCACCAACTGATTCAAGGGGCTGTGGGAGGGAGAGGGTACTTCTGTTGAGTTTCAGTAGATGCTGGTGCGACGGATCTGGCATGCATAAGGACCACCACCAAAGAGAGAAGCCGTCAACCGCGGTCCAGCAAAGCGAGCACCCCCCCCCCCCCCACCCCCCCCGGAATCCCCAGGCCGCGGCAGCACCAAGGCCACCCCCAAGCCACCCGAGCGGACACCGGTCAGCGAGCCGACCCAGATACCCGGAACACCCCCGCCCCAGCCCCGGCCCACACCCCCGAGCCCAAGGCCGCAGAACGAGGCCCAGCGGGCCCCCACAGCGCCCCACCGGTCCCCAGCCCCCATCCCCCCACGACCCCCCCGCACCCCACCCAAACCCGCCATCCACCACGACCCAGGCCCCACCACCCCCGACCCCCAAACCCCCGAACACACCCCGACCCCCAGCACCCAACCCCCCACCCACCCATACCTCCACCCCCCCCCCAAACAAGCCGCCCCCCCCCGACGGCCGCCACCCCCCCCCCCGCGAACCCGGCCCCCCCGCGAGAACCCCCCACCCCCCCCCCGGAAACCGGCACCGGGCAGCAGCGCAGAGAGGGAAGATGTGCCCACCCCACCTCCAGCCGCGCGAGATTTGCACCGCGGCGGGAGGGGGGAAGCAGAGGAGGAAGCACCAGGGGAGAAGGCGGGACACCAGAACACCGAGCCCGGTGGGGAGAGGCCCCGGTCGTCACGCCAGAGTACAAGTGACACCTAACCCTGTTACTGAGTCCGCCAGCTCGCCGACTGGCGAGCTCTACCCTTACACCGTGAATGTGGCCCCACCCAGTGTATATACAAGTGTGTGCGTGTGGTGCATTAAAATTGGGAGCAGGTGAGTCGGAGCAGAGGGAAAAAATTTCCCCTACTCCGACACACCCGTATCCCCCCCCAAAAAATGAATATGTATATGTGTGGTGCATTAAAAAAGGGAATGGAGGGACAAAGTGGTGGGGCAGGGACACAAATGGGGGGGACCACAGCGCTGCCAGACTAAGCATTTTTTTTAAAGAACTAAACTAACTAGAGCTGCGAGCAGCTATAAAGGGCCCTCGCAGCCCGGGCCACGTTGGGGTCCTTGCACGTTGTGGTACTTGCATGTTGGGGTACTGGCACATTGGGGTACTGGCATATTGGAAGCAAAATTTCTTTGAAAATGGCATAATAAACGTTTACATGTAGAATATTTTTTTGCCAGTGTGTGTGTCAAGCTCAACGGGTTTTGGTGATTGTTAAGACCTGCAAAATTCAGCGTCCTTTTTTATTTTTAGGCAATGAGTTGCCCTGATTGGTATTTTTTTGTAAAAGTGTATATACACATCATCGCTCGTTGTACTCATTGCACAATGTTACTTTTATTGTCCAAAGGGGCAATCAAAAATGAATAAAACAAAATGGAAACGTACATACGTTTGGATCGGTGTCAAGCCAGTGAACAATTTGAGTGGTGGAAACTAAAAGAATATTCATAAATGACTTAGTTATCACACTTAGAATGAGTGTACATTTTTTGTACAAAATACCGTATGTGGGGTATTTTTATTTTTTTTTATATAAGCCTCAAGGGCTAGGTGGCGCTGTATTTATAACTGAATGTTGTCATAGAGATACCTTCAGGCCTTGATTATAAGCATACATGTCAAGTGTGGGATTTTTTTGGAGCATGTACCGTGGAGTTATTAAGCATATCCTTCATTCACGATATTGCTTTTAATGTCCATAGAGGCTATCAAAAATAAATAAAAATATATATATGTTTGGATAAGTCTGATGCCAGTGAACATTTTGAGTGGTGGAAACTAAAAGAATATTCAGAAATGACTTCGTTATCACACTTAGAATGAGTTTACATTTTTTGTACAAAATGCCGTATGTGGGGTATTTTTTTTTCATGCCTCAAGGGCTAGGTGGCGCTGCATATATAACTGAATGTTGTCATAGAGATAACTTCAGGCCTTGACGATAAACATACATGTCAAGTTTGGGATTTTTTGGAGCATGTACCGGGGAGTTATCAAGCATATCCTTTTTCATTGCGAAACACAAATTTTGATGCCCCGCCTTCATCATATAGTATTTCGAAAAGTCAAAATTTTTCCCCCTGTCGTTGGCTCAGGTCTTGACATGGTCCAGGCCAAGTCTTAACTCAGTCGGATGAAACGTGTAGGAGAAGTGGGCAAAAGTCTGCCCCCTGTGAATGTGCAAAAATCGTCAAAAATGGGACATTCAAAAATTCGTAGCTCACTTCCTGTTCATTTTAGCATATGGGTACAAGAGACTTTTTTTGTAGGTCTTGAGCTCCCTCATACACCTAAAAATATTCGTCGTTCTTGCTTAAACGTACAACCGGGGCTGCTTCGTTAAAAATTTCGAGGGGGCGCTATTGAGTCATTTTTTTAAAAATAGCACAATCAACAATAAAATATTGCTCATTTTACCAGGCCAGATGTGTGTGCCAAGTTTCAGGAGTTTCTGTGCATGTTTAGACCCTCAAAACTGGCGTTGTTTTCTTGGCGAACAGTGCTTAGCCATGCCCACAGCAATTCGCGAAAACTCACAAACTTCGTGTTGTGACATCATGAAGGCCGAAACCCTCATCTGAGCAAATATGAGGTAGGTCCAGTTAACGTGTTTGGAGAAAAACGTAGAAGAAAATTCGTAAGAAAAAAAATTGCCACTAGGTGGCGCTATCAGTAAGATGAAATTTAAGTTAGTAGATGTCTTTAGAGCTGGACTCTCATCAAATGTGTGAAATTTTGAGAAGATAGGATCATCTCGGTCAAGTTAATGCAGCTTTTATTGTCACGAAAAATCTTCAGACTTTGCGTCACCGTAGCGGCCACGCCCTTTGGCGAAAAGTTACAATATTCGGTGTGGGGCATCATCAACATCTTAAGGCTTTTCTGACCAATTTTCAACTGGATCCCTTCAACGAGCTCAGCACAGTAGCTAATAACGTAAAGTATGACATTTATTGTAACCACTCGGTGGCGCTATATGTATAACTGAATTTTATCATATAGATGTTTTCAGGCCGTGACTATTACATTGCCTGAGAAGTTTGAGATTTTTTGGAGCTTGAACATGGGAGTTATTAAGCATTTGCTCTTTCTGGACAAATGAAATTTTAAAGGCAATATTTGATGCCCCGCCCCCATCATATAGTATTTCGAAAAGGCAAGACTTTTTGCCCAGTTGTTCTCTCAGGTCTTGAGATGATAAATGCCAAGTTTGAAGTCAATTGGATGAAAAAATATCTGCAAAGGGGGAAAAAGCATGACCACAGTGAATGTGCCAAAATAGGCCAAAATTGGACATAAAAAAATTCATAGCTCATTTCCTGTACATTCTAGCTACATGGTCCCAATAGACTTTTTTTGTGCGTCTCGGGGTGCGACACGTGCCTGCCAATTTTTGTTGCTCTAGCTCAAACGTGCCGGGCTTGGTTTTTATTTTTCTATGCTAGGGGGCGCTATAGAGTCGCGTTGTTATGACGACTTCATAATATCAAATTTTTCGCCGGGCCTGAGGAGTGTGCAAAGTTTGGTGAGTTTTCGTGAATGTTTAGGTACCCAAAATCGTGATCGTTTGCGGAGAATAAAGAAGAAGAAGAAGAAGAATAATAACTAGAGCTGCGAGCAGCTATAAAGGGCCCTCGCAACCCGTGCCACGTTGGGGTATTTGCACGTCGGGGTACTGGCATGTTGGGGTACTGTTTCATAAGAAACTGTCTAAATTGTAATTGTTTTTGCCATGCTTTGTGGTTTTGTTCACATTGCTATTAAATACTTTGTCTAGGTATTTGGCTGATAGGTATGCCTCCCAATATTCACACATCTAGCTGAATCATATAAAAAACATTTTTCTTTTCAAACAATGCATCGCTACAGCGAAGGCGTGCGACAAAATAAAAAATGTCAATAACTTTTCATCTTAAATATCTTAAGATGAAAAGCGCCAAAGAATATATGACGCCTATAAAAGGCCCCAAAAATGGCATCAAATACCAAAGTTAATCAAAATGTCAGACTTCCTGTTTGGTTTAGCATATGGCTTTAGAAACTTTTTTGTAAGTCTTAGGCTGATAGGTATCCAAATTTTTTCACATCTAGCTGAATCATACATTTCCAAAAGCTTCATAAAAAATTTTGAGATGGCGCTATTGAGCCATTTATTGAAAATTTAATAAATTTAAATAAATTAAAAATAAAATGTTCATTTTTTATGGCAAGTTTGATGTGTGTGCAAAGTTTCATGAGTTTTCGCATGTTTAGACAAAAAAAAAAAAAAAAAAAAGCAGCATTTTACTTGGCAAACAATGCACCGCTATGGCAACGGCGTGCGACAAAATAAAACACTTTCGATAACTTTGCATCTTAAACATCTTAAGATGAAGCACACCAAGTTTGAAGACAGTCGGATAAATTTTGTAGGAGTTGGTTAAAGTATGACCCCTAATAAAGGCCACAAAAAATGGCTACAAATCCCAACGTAAATCAAAATGGCGGACTTCCTGTTTGGTTTAGCAGATGGTTCCAAGAGACTTTTTTGTACATCGTGGGCTCTTATGTATGCCTCTAAATTATCATAGCGCTAGGTGAAACAACCGGGAATGCTTCGTTAAAGAGGAGTTTTTTAGCTCAAAATGTGATGCCCGGCCCCTACGGTACTTCCTGTTGGGTTTAGCACATGGCACCAAGAGACTTTTTTGTACATCGTGGGCTGTTATATTTGTCTCCAAATTTTCGTAGCTCTAGCTGCTTCGTACAACTGGGAATGCTTCATTAAGAAGGAATTTTTTCCTTTGCAAACTGTGCATGCCACGGCAACAGCGTGCGACAAAATAAAAAGCTTTCAATAACTTTTCATCTTCAACATCTTAAGATGAATCACACCAAGTTTGGAGATGATCGGATAAACTCTGTAGGAGGAGTTCGTTAAAATAAGACCCCTATGAAATGGCCCAAAAAATGGCAACACGTTCCAAAGTAAAGCAAAATGGCGGACTTCCTGTTCGGTTTAGCATATGGTTCAAAAAGAGTTTTTTGTACCTTGAGGGCTGTTACATATGTCTTCAAATTTTGGTAACTCTATGTGAAATGTACAGCCGGGAATGCTTCATTAAGTTAGAATTTTGAAACACAAAATTTGATGCCTCGCCTCTGGCGGACTTCCTGTTAGGTTTAGCATATGGCACCAACAGGCTTTTTTGTAGATCATAGTCTGTTACATATGTGTACCAATTTTCATAGCTCTAGGTTAAACGTACCACCGGCAATGCTTCGTTCAGTAAGAATTTTGAAACTGTAAATTTGATGCCCCGCCACCGTCATATAGTATGTCAAAAACTTTTGATTTTTTACCATGATGTTGTCCCAGGTGTTGAGATGGTACAGCCCAAGTTTGAAGTCAATCGGGTTAACCGTGTAGGAGAAGCGGGCAAAAGTATGACCCCTGTAAATGTGCAAAAATTGGCAAAAATTGGACATTTAAATACTCATACCTCACTTTCTGTCTACTTTAGGGTACACACTTCAAAGAGGTTTTTGTTCATTGGGATGTGCTACAGGTGCCACACAATTTTCATAGCCGTCGGACAATCGTAGCGGGACAGGGATCCGTTTAACCTATGTAGGTGGCGCTACAGAGCCATTTTTCTGTTATCATGTATGGCGACTTTAAAATATCAAATTTTTCGCCAGGCCCGATCTGCGTGTAAAGTTTGGTGAGTTTTCGTTCATGTTTAGTGCCTCAAAAATGTGGTTGTTTGCGGAAAAGAATAATAACAAAGAAAAAGAAGAAGAAGAATAATAATAACTAGAGCTGCGAGCAGCTATAAAGGGCCCTCGCAACCTGGGCCACGTTGGGGTACTTGCACGTCGGGGTACTGGCACGTTGGGGTACTGTCAAATCGGACAAGGACCATCTAAAATGTTTTTGACAAGCTTTGTAAGTGCAAAAGGCCAAAGATGGTGTGCAATTCCCAAAATAAATTCAAAATGGCGGACTTCCTTTTAGGTTTAGCATACGGCTACAGAATACTTTTTGTAGGTCTTAAGCTAATAGGTATGCCTCCCAGTTTTCACAAATCTAGGTCAAGTCATCTTTAGTTGTGTATCGCTTGAATCATACAATTGGAAATGCTCCATAAAAATGCATAGAGGGCGCTATTGAGCACAACGTTGGGTTACTTGCACGTCAGGGTACTGGCACGTTGGGGTACTGTTACATGGAACAAGGGCCATTTAAAATGTTAGTTTTTTCCATGCCTTGTCTGTGCAAAGTTTAATGAAAGAGGCCAAAAATGATGTATAATTCCCAAAATAAAATCAAAATAGCGGACTTCCTCTTTGGTTTGGCAAATGGCTACATAATACTTTTTTGTAGGTATTAGGCTGATAGGGGTCTGTCCTAATTTTCACAAATCTAGCAGAATCATACAATCGGAAATACTTCATAAAAATGTCTAGAGGGCGCTAT
Organism: Festucalex cinctus; assembly: GCF_051991245.1. Lineage (NCBI taxonomy): Eukaryota > Metazoa > Chordata > Actinopteri > Syngnathiformes > Syngnathidae > Festucalex > Festucalex cinctus. The sequence continues at coordinate 28,002,508 of NC_135422.1, forward strand.
TTATTGCAAATTGCACAATAAATCTCTAAAAATTCATGTTCATGACAAGTCTGATGTGTTTGCAAAGTTTCATGAGTTTTCACACATGTATAGATAAAAAAACAAAGCAGCACTTTACTTGGCAAACAATGCATCGCTATAGCAGCAGCGTGCGACAAAAAAACTTTGCATCTTAAACATCTTAAGATGAAACACACCAAGTTTGAAGACGGTCGGATGAACTTTGTACGAGGAGTTCGTTAAAATATGACCCCTGAAAAAGGCCACAAAAAATGGCAACAAATCCCATCGTAAATCAAAATGGCAGACTTCCTGTTTGGTTTAGCACATGGTTCCAATAGACTTTTTTGTACATCGTGGGCTCTTATGTATGCCTGCAAATTATCATCGCGCTAGGTGAAACGTACAACCGGGAATGCTTCGTTAAAGAGGAGTTTTCTAGCTCAAAATGTGATGCCCGGCCCCTGGGGGACTTCCTGTTGGGTTTAGCACATGGCACCAAGAGACTTTTTTGTACATTGTGGGCTGTTACATATGTCTACAAATTTTTGTAGCTCTAGCTACTTCGTACACCTGGGAATGCTTCATTAAGAAGGATTTTTTTCCTTTGCAAAAAGTGCATGCCACGACAACAGCGTGCGACGAAATACAAAGCTTTCAATAACTTTTCATCTTAAGATGAATGACACCAAGTTTGAAGATGATCGGATAAACACTGTAGGAGGAGTTCGTTAAAATAAGGCCCCAATGAAATGGCCAAAAAAATGGCAACACGTTCCAAAATAAATCAAAATGGTGGACTTCCTGTTAGGTTTAGCATATGGTTCAAAAAGAGTTTTTTGTAGGTCATAGTCTGTTACATATGTGTACCAATTTTCGTAGCTCTAGATTAAACGTACAACCGGCAATGCCTCGTGAAGTAAGAGTTTTGAAACTCTAAATTTGATGCCTCACCCCCGTCATATAGTAGGTCAAAATTTTTTGATTTTTTACCATGATGTTGTCCCAGGTGTTGAGATGGTACATCCCAAGTTTGAAGTCAATCGGGTTAACCGTGTAGGAGAAGCGGGCAAAAGTATGACCCCTGTAAATGTGCAAAAATTGGCAAAAATTGGACATTTAAATACTCATACCTCACTTTCTGTCTATTTTAGGGTACACACTTCAAAGAGATTTTTGTTCATTGGGATGTGCTACAGGTGCCACACAATTTTCATAGCCGTCGGACAATCGTAGCGGGACAGGGATCCGTTTAACCTATGTAGGGGGCGCTAAGGAGCCATTTTTCTGTTATCATGTATGGCGACTTTAAAATATCAAATTTTTCACCAGGCCTGATGTGCGTGTAAAGTTTGGTGAGTTTTCGGTCACGTTTAGTGTCTCAAAAATGTGATCGTTTGCGGAGAATAATAATAATAATAATAATAATAATAATAATAAGAATTCCTACAAAAACAATAGGGCCTCGCAGCGGCACCGCCGCCGCCGCTGCTCGGGCCCTAATAAGAATTCCTTCAGGAACAATAGGGACCTCGCAGCGGTCGCTGCTCGGGCCCTAATAAAAAACAGAGCCACCCTGGAATCTAATCTTCTTCTTCTTCTTTCGGCTTTTCCCTTCAGGGGTGCCCACAACGAATCAGTTGCCTCCATCTAACTGTCCTCTGCGTCCTCTGCTCTCACACCAACTACCTTCATGTCCTCTTTAACTACATCCATAAACCTCCTCTTTGGTCTTCCTCTCGATCTTCTGCCTGGCATTTGAAAACTCAGCATCCTTCTTCCAATATAGTCACTATCTCTCCTCTGGACATGTCCAAACCATCTAAGTCTGGCCTCTCTGACTTTATCTCCAAAGCTTCTAACATGTGCTGTCCCTCTGATGTACTCATTCCTGACCCTATCCAACCTGGTCACTCCCAAAGAGAATCTCAGCATCTTCATCTCTGCCACCTCCAGCTCTGCCTCCTGTCTTTTCCTCAGTGGCACTGTCTCCAGACCAAACAACATCGCTGGTCTCACCACAGTTTTATAAACCTTTCCTTTCATTTTAGCTGAAACTCTTCTATCACACATCACACCTGACACTTTTCTCCACTCGTTCCAGCCTGCCTGCACACGCTTCTTCACTTCTTTTCCACACTCTCCATTGCTCTGGACTGTAGACCCTAAATACTTAAAACTCCTCCACCTTCTTGGTCTCTTCTCCCTGTCACCTCACTCTTCCACTTGGGTCCCTCTCATTCACACACAGATACTCCGTCTTGCTACGGCTACCCTTCATTCCCCTCCTTTCCAGCGCAAACTTCCACGCCTCTAGCTTCCCCTCCACCTGTTCCCTGCTCTCACTACAGATCACTATGTCATCTACAAACATCATAGTCCATGGGGATTCCTGTCTTACCTCATCTGTCATCCTGTCCATTACCATTGCGAACAAGAAGGGGCTCAGAACTGATCCCTGATGTAGTCCTACCTCCACCTTGAACTCCTCCGTCACACCTACAGCACACCTCACCACTGTCTTACAGTCCTCATACATGTCCTGCACCACTTGAACATACTTCTCCGCCACTCCAGACTTCCTCATACAAAACCACAGTTCCTCTCTGGGCACCCTGTCATAAGCTTTCTCCAGGTCAACAAAGACACAATGCAGCTCCTTCTGACCTTCTCTGTACTTCTCAATCAACATCCTCAAAGCAAATACTGCATCTGTCGTACTCTTTTATTGGCATGAAACCATACTGCTGCTCACAAATGTTCACATCTTCCCTCAGTCTAGCTTCCAATACTCTTTCCCATAGTTTCATTGTGTGGCTCCTCAGCTTTATTCCTCTGTAGTTGCCACAATTCTGCACGTCTCCCTTGTTCTTAAAAATGGGCACCAGCACACTTCTCCTCCACTCCTCAGGCATTTTCTCACTATCTAAGATCCTGTTGAACAACCCAGTCAGAAATTCTACTGCTACCTCTCCTAGACACTTCCATACCTCCACAGGTATATCAGGACCGAGTGCCTTTCCACTCTTCATCCTCTTCAATGCCCTTCTCACTTCATCCTTACTAATCTTTACTACTTCCTGGTCCACAACAGTCACCCCCTCTACTCTTTGTTCTCTCATTTTCCTCATTCATCAACTCTTCAAAGTACTCTTTCCATCTTCCCATCACACCGCTGGCATCTGTCAACACTCTTCCATCCCTATCCTTTATTACCCTAACCTGCTGCACGTCCTTCCCATCTCTATCTCTTTGCCTTGCCAACCTGTATAGATCAGTCTCTCCCTCCTTACTGTCCAACCTAGCATACAAGTCATCGTAAGCCTCTTGTTTGGCCTTTGCCACTTCTACTTTCACCTTACGCTGTATTTCCCTGTACTCCTTTCTACTTTCTTCAGTGTTCTCTGTGTCCCACTTCTTCTTAGCTAACCTCTTTCTCTGTATCCACTTCTGCACCTCCTCATTCCACCACCAAGTCTCCTTATCTCCTTTCCTTCCAGATGACACACCAAGGACTGTCCTACCTGTCTGCCTGATCAAATTTGCTGTAGTTGTCCAGTCACCTGGGAGCACATCCTCACCACCCAGAGCCTTTCTCAACTCCTTTCTGAAAGTCATACAACACTCTTCCTTTTTCAGCTTCCACCATTTCATCCTTGGCTCTGCCCTTGGCCTCTTTGTCTTCCTCAGCACCAGAGACATCCTACACACAACCATCCTATGCTGTCTCGCTACACTCTCACCTACCACTACTTTGCAGTCGCTGATCTCCTTCAAATTACACCGTCTACACAAGATGTAGTCTACCTGTGTACTTCTACCCCCACTCTTGTAGGTCACCCTATGTTCCTGCCTCTTCTGGAAGAAAGTATTCACAACAGCCATTTCCATCCTTTTTGCAAAATCAACCACCAGCTGTCCTTCTGAGTTCCTCTCCTGGATACCAAACCTGCCCATCACCTCCTCATCTCCTCTGTTTCCTGCACCAACATGTCCATTGAAGTCTGCGCCAATGACAACTCTCTCACTTCTAGGGATGCTCTGCATCATTTCATCAAGTTCCAACCAAAGGTTCTCCTTCTCCTCCAGCTCACATCCTACCTGTGGTGCATACCCACTAACAACGTTGATCATCACACCTTCGATTCCTAACTTCAGGCTCATGACCCTATCTGACACTCTTTTTACCTCCAGGACGTTCTTAACAAACTCCTCCTTCACGATAATTCCTACTCCATTTCTCTTCCTATTAAAACCATGATAAAACAATTTGAAACCAGCTCCTAAACTTCTAGCTTCGCTCCCTTTCCACCTGGTCTCCTGAACACACAGTATGTCCACCTTCCTCCTTTGCATCATGTCAACCAGCTCCCTACCTTTTCCTGTCATACTCCCAACATTCAAAGTCCCTACTCTAAGTCCTAGACTAGTAGTGTTCCTCTTCTCTTTCTTCCTACGAACACACCTTCCTCCTCTCCTTCTTCGACCAACAGTAGTCCAATTTCCACCGGCACCCTGTAGGTCAACAGCACCGATGGCGGTCGTTGTTAACCCGGGCCCCGACCGATCCGGTATAGAAGTCATATATTTGATTCGCATGTTTGTTTTGGCCAAAGTTTTACATCGGATGCCCTTCCTGACACAACCCTCTGTATTTATCCGGGCTTGGGACCGGCACAAGAAGACACTGGCTTGTGCCCCCTCGCGGCTACATTCCACCCTGGAATCTAATAAAAAACAAAAATGAAAAATTCCAAAACAAAAATAACCCTAATAAATTGGTTCATATACTGTAGCATTTTTCGAAATACCAGTATGCAAAAGCACAAATAAATTATTAGTACAATTTTTAGGACTAAACACAATTTCTCTTCATAACATTATGTGGCCCTTGTGTCCTTCTGATTCTCTGTATGTGGTCCTCAAATGAAAACGTTTGGACACCCCTGTTTTAGAGGTTTCTTTCCTCAAACACAGCTAAAGCCAACAGCCTCAAACCTGAGTGTCAAGATGGACAGTGACTTTAAACTGGACCGGCAAATTGCCGCTGTTGTCAAATCCAGCTTTTTTCATCTTAGGCAGCTGGCTAAGGTAAAAAATATCCTATCTCAGCAGCACTTAGAAATGGTAATCCATGCCTTTGTTTCATCTCGGCTGGATTACTGTAATGCACTTTATTTTGGGATCAGCCAGTCCACCCTGCAGCGTCTCCAGTTTGTCCAAAATGCTGCTGCTCGTCTCCTTACTGGTGCCCGGAAGAGGGAACACATAACCCCTATTCTGGCCTCCCTTCACTGGCTGCCCGTGAAATTTAGAATCCACTTTAAGATTCTTCTATTTGTTTTCAAATCTCTCAATGATCTTGCACCACCTTATCTCGCCGAGCTCTTGCACCCCTACGCACTCTTTTAAAGCACGTCTTAAAACACATCTGTATTCTTTGGCTTTTGGCGCAACATGAGACTTGTTCTTAGTGTTTTGTGGTGTGTATGAGTTTGATGTTTAGTAGTGTTGTTCCGATACCGTTTTTTGGCCACCGATACCGATACCCAGCTTTGCAGCATCGGCCGATATCGATACCATACCGATACTTAAGGTTTTTTTCCTCAACATGAAAAAGATGTCCTGCTATTGGTTCAGAGCATTCAAGGGCGAATAGGGTATCTTAGATCGGCATGCAGTGAACATGTCACATACCAGTGAATGTCGTGCACGAGCAAGACACAAAATGCTGCATCCAAAATCCTATATTAGCGTTGGAATTAATGGTATCGGCATGTTACCGATACCACTGTTTTAATGCAGTATCGGCACCTCTGCCGATACCAGTATCGGTATCAGAACAACACTAATGTTTAGTCTACTTATTTATGCATTTATTTATTCATTCACTCGCCTACTTCTTATTAATTTGTGATGTAAAATGTATTTACTTGGAAAAAAAAACCAACAACTTGTATTCGCACTTCAAAATGTTTGCTTTGTTCTTGTTTTGTTACCTTATTCTTTACTGCACAACTAATATTTATGTTTATGTACAGCACTTTGTATACAGCAATGCCTGTCTTAAAGCGCTATAAATAAAGTTGAATTGAGTTGAATCATATAATGAGGATCATTATCAGGTTCCTACAGAGCTTGCTGATGAATCAGGTGTGTTTGAGGAGGGAAACCTCTAAAACATGCAGGACTGCGGCCCTCGAGGACTGGAGTTTGAGACCTGTGGCGTAGAGTAATGAGTTACTCAAGTTTAAGTTACTTCGGGGATTAATTTATGTAATCATGATTTTGAGATTTTAAAAAGAAAATGCCAAATTTGCAACCATAGCTGGTAAAGTTAACTTGAAACGAGGACCTTTAACTATATGCCTCGAAGCAGTGCTTGGTTTTAGGGCAAAGAAAGGCAATTGTCTCGAAAGTGGTTCATAACTTTTGGAGAGATCTACTATAGTGACGTCACGTCATTACCGTGCATAATAAATGAAGCTAGGGATGGATAAACCGAGGCTTTCTGAAACAATGAACCACTTTCGAGACAATTGCCTTTCTTTGCCCTAAAACCAAGCACTGCTTCGAGGCATTTGACACACTGCAAGAGCTCCATCTGCTGGTCAAACCTGCGCACATGGAATTTTTAGAATCACTGTTTACAAAGCTTCATTACTTGCGATCATGTATGAGCCTCTGCATTTCATAAATTCAATTAAGTTTCAGTAGATGTCTATCTTTTTCAACTGTGGGATTGTGTCATCCTTTTAAAGTGTGATTTACACAAGTAAAGTTGAACTTTCAAATCTGTGTATTGTTTTTGTCTTTAGTGTTCAAAAAAGTATTTTTAGAGTAGGCTATTATTTATTTACACTTGGAAGAGAATAAAATAAAGAATTGAAAAAAACAAAGAAATGAAAAAAGCCTATCTCTCATGGGTTGAGGAACGACCTCGCGATCTGCAGCTTCAGCTTTGACTAGTTTATAGGAAAATTCCGGCTGACCAGCGATATACTAATACACATCACTGACGTCAGGAGCACCGTGGCCGATCATGTAGAGCAGCTGTCTCTCAAACTGAAGGTCGTGAGTTCGGATTTTGACTATTATTATTTTTTTAATTATATATTTTACGCTCTTCCAAGTGCAAATATTACAGTCTTCCCTCGCTATAACACAGTTCACTTTTCGCGGTCTCGCTGTATTGCGGATTTTTTTTTAACTGCAATTTTGCACATTTTTTTACAGTAATATACCCATTTTATAAAATTTATGAAGGTTTGAACATTGTCAATGTTTGAACAAGAGAGAAATGGGAGAACATGTAAATGCCTCAATGAGAAAAGTGTATAAATTGTGCGGTCGGGGATTTTTGAGCCTTAAAACATTTATAAGAGTTGTAAAACATAAAGCTAACTACTTCGCGGATTTCATTTATTGCGGGTATTTTTTGGAACCTAACCCCAGCGGAAAACGAGGGAACACTGTACTCTGAAATTGTCTATTTGGTTGCACTGTAAATAGAGTCAAATTTACTCGACAGAATTTAATGTGCAAGTGCGGTGCTTGTGAACAGGGATATTATTTTTATTATATGGAATACATATAGGGTGGTCGAGTGGTTAGCACATCCGCCTCCCAGTTCTGAGGACTCCTGTTCGAGTCCAGGCTCCGGCCTTCCTGGGTGGAGTTTGCATGTTCTCCCTGGTCCCGTGTGGGTCTTCTCTGCGCACTCCGGTCTCCTTCCACATTCCAAAGACATGCATGGCAGGTTCATTGGGCGCTCCGAATTGTCCCTAGGTGTGCTTGTGAGCGTGGATGGTTGTTCGTCTCTGTGTGCCCTGCGATTGGCTGGCAACCAGTCCAGGGTGTCCCCCTCCTACTGCCCAGAGCCAGCTGAGATAGACGCCAGCAACCCCCACGACCCTTGTAATGAATAAGCGGTCAAGAAAATGGATGGATGGGATACATATTTCCATAATCCTAGAATGGAGAAAATATTTGAGCCGAATGATCATTACCTTGCCTATTTTTTGTATCAAGTAATTGGGGCTTTAATTGCTACAGGTAGGTTTGTCAAACAGTTCATTTTTCCCGTGAAACAGCGTGAAGTCGTTGACACGTTTGTGACGTCCGAGGCCTCGTTTGCAGTGGCGGCCTCATTTGTAGTGGTCACGTGATTTTCGGTATGTCCGAAGCAGTTGTCGGACCACTGCTTCGACACGCCTCCGCTTCATTTGCTCGCATCAGATTCGAGCAGGAAGGCTCGAGCGTAACATCTCTAAGTACAAGTTAAGTCACAAGTCATAGTTGTTCAAGTCCAAGTCTTGCAAGTCTTGCTAATGGTGTGGTACCCTCAATTGCACTGCTTTGAAAGCTTGGGAGCACGTTTTTTTTTGTGTGTGTGCTTTTTTCACCAGGAAAAAGAGATTTTAAATTGTACCTTGCAGAACAGAACATTACAGCTTCTGTACCGTTACTTCTGTCAAAGTAACAAAGGAGTTTTCTGTATGATGATGAATAACATGTAAAGGTTGTTTGAGCATACCAACTTGCGGATCTCGCTCTCCAGATTCTGAATGCAATCCAGCTTCCGCTTGCGACAGCGCTGGGCAGCAATGCGGTTTTTACTGCGACGGCGAATGTCATGAATGAACTCCAGCTGCTCTGAGGTCAGTTTGTGCATCTTGATGAGAATCTGGAAGTCATTGCGTGGCAAGTTGGTGATCTGGTCGACAGGAAAAGGTAGCTTTACCTAGATACAAAAAGAACGCAATGTTATAAAATGTTTGACAATGAAATAGAGGTACTGTAACTGGGACTAATTACTGTTGCAAAAATTGCATCATGTAACAGCATCTGCTAATTCCAACGTTGATCCTAATTAACCGCTGCTGTCCACCAAGCTGATGTGTGACCGCTGTGTGTGAACTGATGTTGGTCCATCCACCGAAAGATGTACAATATTGCCAAGTGACCAATTGGAGGGTATTTTTGTCTAGTAGCCACCAGATGTTGCTGTGGATCTACTTAAGCGTTATGTGGGTGCTGTATATACTGTACAGAAGTTTGTGAATGACTGGGTTAGTGTTTGATTCCAAACATGTTCTAAAATAGGCCAAATCAGTTTTTCCAAGTTACCTGATGTCCATGAATATTGTGTGTTTCAAATACATTGGCTTCCTTTCACAGAGGACAAAGTAAATCAGAACGTATTCACATCTGTGAAGCTGAAATCAGAGGATTTCAGATTAATAATATAATGGTTCAAAGCTGTTCGTGTGCAATAAAATTTCTGATGTGAACAAAGTTGTACTGAATTTTTTTGTTCAGTGTTACCAGTGTTAGCCACCTGGCTACTTAGGCTTTTCAACTAGTATTTGACATGTTGGTTATTTAGTTTTGTCTATTTTATTTATTTATTTATTTATTTTTGGCTATGGAGAGGATCCATGAATGCAAGACGATCATTTATTCATAAATGATTTATTTCCCTGTTGAAATACATCGGAATTTTTGTGATCAGAGCAACCCTTGTTTTTCCAACGTACGAGGGCTAAAATGTTCAAGTACTGTGTAGTGGTAGGCTTTTCCTATCCTTTACCTTGTCAACTTCTATACATAGCTGCATGAGTCTCAACCGTCACATAATAAGGTTGCGATGACAGAGTGAGCAGTTGATGGTCATAAATCCCCTTGAGCCAATCTCAAGTTGTTTCTCTGTAAAGTGAATCACTTTCCATTTGTAATACTGCTATTAATAAACAATAATTGGGCCAGACCTGAAAACAGAATTACCAATATTGTGTTAAAAAATTATATTCTTCCTAGGTTGAAAACTTCTCAAGGGTGGCAGGGTATTCATAGATTTTTGTTACAGATCACAATTTTATGAGGTAATTCTAAGGGCATACTATAATTGCAAACAATATTATTAATAACAGCTTTGACTAACGACTTGGATCACATAAAATCAAATTGTGTTTTGGTCTCATAGACGAAGGTACATCCTTTTCGACAGTGGAGGACACAAATGGCACACCTTTCACGGTACCTACCTAGCAGCCCCCCTTTTGTGCATGTACTTTCTCAATTGATGAGGCAACTAGGTCAGGGCAAAGAAGTGGGACAGGCAACACACACGCATGCACACATATAAGATTCGTTGTGGAAATTTTAAATTTGCTTGCTACCTGTTGCAAGTCTAAAACCCACATTTAATGAAGGATTTATTGCAAGTTGGGCATGCAAAACTCCGGCCTCAACAGAATGGAAAGTCTTACATTAGTAGCTCTGCTCCTGCTTTGCTTTGCATTCTTTCAGCTGATAACTGCTTTTTTCGTTCTTTTTCTGGGATTTTTCCTAGACATATGCCTCGATGTGGCTGTACTACCTTTTTGTTTGGTAGATACAACCAGCTGGGCGCATTTTTCAACATTTTTTTGGAAACTCCTCACGATAACGTGAGCACGGCCTGCTAATCAGCACGCGACTGCTACTAGCAGCATGGCTGGAAGAATGATGCCTTCCATCTCGACCGATGAATACCACAAACTTCTTCAGAAGATGGCAGCGCTGGAGACAAGAATGCACCTCCTTGAAATGTTTGTGGAGGTGAATGGAAAATCGTGAAATGACACCACACTGCCAATGTCTCCAAACGGTGTTCATGAGCATGCTAACCGCCAGCTAGCTCCATCCACCGAACCTCTGTGGAATGTGTTGGGAGCAAAGCCAAAACTGAGGAGTCGTCGCCCAACAGCTGGACCTGACCGCCAACTAATGCCTGAGGAAACACGTCGGCTTATGCAAAAGGCTACCTCAACCCCAAGAAATCAGTCTTGGACGTTGGTACCAGCAAGAAAAAAGAAACCGTCTCTTTAAATCTCTATTTCAGTGAAAAGAAATGTCATTGGGGGGCTTTAATTCATTTGATTATCTTAGTCTTTTGGTAAAAGGTGAACCAAACATCGTCATTGTCATAATTTATAGACCTCCAAAACAAAAAGGCAGATTCATGGAGGAATTTGAAGAAATGCTGTCAGTAATTTGTACTGACTATGACTATCTGGTCTTAACTGGAGACTTTAACATTCATGTTGACAACAACTTGGATAAAAATACCAAAGAATTTTGTAATATACTTGATACTTTTGGTCTCTCACAACATGTAAAAGGTCCAACACACAATTAAGGTCACATTCTTGATCTCATCTCTAAAGGTGTTGACATTTTATCTGTTGAGGTGAAAGATCTGGCTATTTCAGATCATTCCTGTGTGTTTTTTGAATTACAAACAATCCCACAAGCTCAAACAACGACTGTCTCTTTCTCTTTTTCAACGACTTTCCATTCTGTTGAGGCCGGAGTTTTGCATGCCCAACTTGCAATAAATCCTTCATTAAATGTGGGTTTTAGACTTGTAACAGGTAGCAAGCAAAAAAAGGTACATAAATGAGAATACAAGCAACATGTTTATGGAATTAATGGCTGCATCACCAACTGTAAATGCAGAGACTGTTGATGAACTTCTGGATGAATTCACCTCAAAAATCTCGAATGTTTTGGATGCTGTTGCTCCTATTAAAACTAAGACCATTTCATCCCGAACTAAAACACCTTGGAGGTGTGCTACCAACATAATGACTTTCAAATCTAAATGCAGAAAAGCAGAGCGAAAGTGGAGAAAAACTAAACTCCAAGTTCATTTTGACCTGTACAGACAATGTCTTTGTCATTTTAACCAAGAGTTAGTAATAGCTAGACAACAACACCTTTCTGAAATTATTAGTAGGACCTCAACAATACACGCACTCTATTTGCCGTGGTTGATAAACTCACAAATCCCCCAAATCAAACAGCGCCAGAACTCCTCTCAACAGATAAATGCAATGAATTTGCCTGGTACTTTAGTGAAAAAGTACAAGCCATCAGGTCAAACATTGTGACAAACCAGCAAAATAACAAAATTATGCAGCACTTAAAATCACCTAGGAATAATTTAATTACCATGACAGAATTGGACTCAGTGGATCAAAATACTGTAGTAGACTTGGTTCAGCAATTGAAACCTTCCACGAGCTGTCTTGACTCAATACCATCTGGCTTTTTCAAAACCATTGTGAAATCTCTTCAGATCGATTTACAACAAAGAATTAATCAGGTGAGCTTCCTAAATCTCTGAAAGTAGCCGCCGTTAAGCCCATTCTAAAAAAGAGAACACTGGATGTCTCCCTGCTAGCAAATTATAGACCAATCGCAAACGTTCCCTTCGTAACTAAAATAGTTGAAAAAGTGGTTTTTAATCAACTCAGCAATTTCTTAATCTTAAACGGAATTTTGGATAAATTCCAGTCAGGTTTCCGACCTCATCACAGTACAGAAACAGCTCTGATTAAAGTACTGAATGATATAAGATTGAGCACTGATGCAGGGAAGGTATCAGTGCTCGTCTTGTTGGACCTCAGTGCAGCATTTGACACGATTGATCATAATATACTGTTAGACAGGCTGAAAACTTGGGTGGGATTAAATGGAACAGTCCTTAAATGGTTCAGGTCCTATTTGGAGGAAAGGTGTTACTTTGTGACTATTAGAAATTTTGAATCTGATCGAAAGGCCATGACATGTGGGGTTCCTCAAGGGTCAGTCCTTGGACCCCTGTTGTTCAGTCTGTATATGTTACCTTTGGGTCAAATGCTTCAGAACGCCGATGTTGACTATCATAGTTATGCAGATGAGACACAATTTGTATTGATCAATGTCCCCAAATGACAGCAGTTCTATTAACGTATTGTGTCATTCTCTAGAGCAAATTAACAACTGGATGAACCAAAATTTCCTTCAGCTGAACGAAAACAAAACGGAGCTCATTGTTTTCGGCAATAAAGAAAAGAGGATTGCTGTTAAAAAACAGCTTGAGTCACTGTCTTTAGAAACTAAAGAACAAGTTCGAAATCTTGGGGTACTAATAGACTCAGACCTGACCTTCAGCAATCATATTAAATTCATCACTAAAACAGCCTTTTACCAGCTGAAAAACATATCCAGACTGAAGGACTGCATGCTTCAAGCAGACCAAGAGAAGCTTATCCATGCTTTTATCTCCAGCAGACTCGATTACTGTAACGGTCTTCTGACTGGACTCTCTCAAAAGAACATGAGACAATTGCAGCTCATTCAGAACGCTGCAGCTCGAGTTCTGACCAAAACAAAGAGATCAGAACATATTACTCCAGTACTTAAGGATTTACACTGGCTCCCAGTCAGCTGTAGAATCGATTTTAAAGTTCTGCTACTCGTCTATAAATCACTAAATGGTTTGGGTGCTGAATATATCCAAGAAATGCTGATTGAGTACAAACCCAGCAGGGCTCTGAGATCTACAGACTTGGGCCAACTAGTGGAACCCAGAGTTCGAAGCAAACATGGTGAAGCTGCATTTAACTATTATGCTGCACACAGATGGAATAGGCTACCAACAGAAGTGAAGTCAGCCCGAGTGTAAATGCTTTTAAATCCAGGTTAAAAACTTTGCTTTTTTCTTATACCTTTGAGTAGGGATTTTTAAACAGCTTTAATTAAGTGTTTTTTATTATTTTAAACTTCCTTATGTTAAATGTTTTAAAGTTTGTTGAATAATGTTTGAAGATTGTTATTGTATGTTCTTTTTAGTAAATTTTGTAACCTATTTTCATTTATTTTTCTTCCTCTGAATGTTAACTACTGTTTCTTGATGCTTATGTGTTGTCTTTCCTTGTGTAAAGCACATTGAGTTGCCTTGTGTATGAAATGTGCTATACAAATAAACTTGCCTTGCCTTGCCTTACAACAGTCCACCGTCGAGTGACTGTTGCCAAAATGCTAACATTTAGTGAGCTAATGTCATGTCTGGGGTCACGCCAGGGTCAAGTTTGAGTTCTTGATCTGTTATGCTGGGTTCACGACTGTGAGGTCAAAGTGTCTGTTTTGTACTGATATAACCATCACATAACCATCATCTAGTTTCAACTTGTGTGGGCTATGTGATGTCAATCTTTAATCCTTTAGTTAGACCTTTATAATGTCGTTCTTTAGTCTTTCACTTGCTACAACCAATCAGATTGATTCACTGTCTGTCGGTGCAGTCTGAGAATTGTGTGTGGTTGCTGGATTATTGCTCTCTGTTCCTCTGTGCAAGTCTCTTTGTTTCTTGCCTAGTCAAGTTTGTTCTACACCTCTCGATATGAGTAAATAGCTAAAACCTTATTTGTGTCTGCGCTTTGGGATCCAACCTTCAGCACATGACACCTAACATCTCGTAAGATCAAACACTGAGTACAAAACACACAAAGACATATCAAAAAGGATTAAACCAGTGGTGTCAAACATGCGGCCCGCGGGCCGGATCAGGCCCGCAAAGCGGTTTAATCCGGCCCGCGAGATGATTTTGTAAAGTAAAAAAATGAAATAAAATTTTAAGTCGGACTAATTAATCAGCCGTCCACAATCAAAACATAATAAATTTGTACGTTCACAAGCAGTCCTCAGATGAGCAATGCAACTTGTATGGGGGAATGGTCCTGGATGTCATTATTTTACACACAACTTAAAGATATGGTTTGTTTTATTATTATTATTATTATTATTATTATTATTACACAAATACTTGGAGATATGACAAGGATTAACATCCTTATAATGTCATTAACTTGCCACACAATGCATTCCAGGAATAATATATATATATATATATATATATATATATATATATATATATATATATATATATATATATATTACACAAATACTTGGAGATATGACAAGGATTAACGTCCTTATAATGTCATTAACTTGCCACACAATGCATTCCGGGAATTCTATATATATATATATATATATATATATATATATCCATCCATCCATTTTCTTGACCGCGTATTCCTCACAAGGGTCGCGGGGGCTGCTGGCGCCTGTCTCAGCTGGCTCTGGGCAGTAGGCGGGGGACACCCTGGACTGGTTGCCAACCAATCGCAGGTATATATATATATATATATATATATATATATATATATATATATATATATATATATATATATATATGCAAAGCAGGTAGATTTAACACGTCCGGAACTCATACAGGCGCAAGTCTTGCCACGTGCCATTCGCATTTGTGTTACTTCTTGGAACAATATGATGACTAGAGGTGTGCAAAATTTCCGATTCTTAGATTATTCACGATTCGGCCGTGGAACAATCGAGAACGATTCACAAAAGTCCAAATTCCGATTATATAAATATGCCAAGGGAACCGAAACTAAAAGTGGACCGGAGCGAAAAGTACGCGGAACTGAAACGCAGTAGCGCGCGCGGTCTTCGGGACGCTTAATGGGACGGACCGAGAGTACACATCCACAACTCACGCCTCGACATTCAAAACAACAACAAGCATGGCTGAGCTGACCAACCCACCTCTTCGTGAGATCAGACCTGCTCCGAAAAGGCAAACAACTTCAGGCGGAAGTATCAGCTGGCTGGCTGCAGTGCGTCGGTTAGCGTTCTACAGGGCGCCGCGCAGTGATACGAATGAACGAACGAACAGAAAAGTAGTGGCTGGCGGTAATGGCGTCTGACTTTATTCAGAAAAGAGTATTGTGGTGGAAATGTATCACGCTTTTGAAAACAAGTAGTTTTTTTTTTAGAAGAAAAACGCTTTATTTCCGAGACCCCAGCCAGCTTGCTGGACTATTTTCCTCTCGTCCAATGTCGAACATGAACGCGTGTCACCGAACGCTGTCAGAAAGAAGTCAGTGCTGATCGCACACACGTGAGGATCAAATTGAGATTCATGTTAAAAAAGCCGAACGATCCCTTTAATGTTTACACGTTCATGTTTACACAAGTTAAAAAGCAGAAAAGCACTTGAGGGTTTTTTTTTTTGTACCTCTGAGAAACTTTAATGTTTACATGTTCATCTTTACACAATTTAAAAAGCAGGAAAGCACTTTTTTTTTTTTAGGCATTTGTATTGAAGTAGTAGTTCACATTGTCTTTCATTTATATCTCAGTGCACTTTTGAGTGGATAAAAATAATATATTTTTGCTCAATGCTATGTTTTATTCTGTTGAAGACTGAATATACTTAAAAGCTGTTGTTACAGAATGAGGACTTGAGTATTTTATTTACTGTTTTGAACTGTTAACTTGATACTGAAATAGTAGTTTATTTAGGCCTGAGAGGACGTTTGTACTATTTTTGTAACTAATGTACGAAACATTAAAAGCACCAAAATACATTGGTTTTTTTCTGCTGCCTGGGGGGAAATCAATAATCGTTTTATAATCGAATCGTAGCCTCTGAATCGTAATCGCAATCGAATCGTGAGGTGCCCCAAGATTCCCACCTCTAATGATGACAGTTGAGCTCCTTAATTTAGCCTGGCACACAAATAGCAAAAATATGCGTATAATTGGCGGCAATCGTTTTTTAAGTTATCTACCGTTATTTTACCGATGCGGCCCACTTGGTAATATATTTTCCTCCATGCGGCCCGTGAGCTAACATGAGTTTGACACCCCTGGATTAAACATTTTACCTTGTGGTCTGGTAATACTGTAAATGGGAACAGCTCAAATGTCAACATGTTCAACAGTATAGGAAGCGCCAAGTTTACACCAGCCTTCCATAAACATTATTTGCGTCAGCTAAACTCCGTTTAGCGCTGGCGTTAGTGAATTAGACGCTGTATATCAATGAGTCTCATTAGCATTGGGGTGGGCATATTATGCGCCAAATGTATGCAAATTACCTAATTTACGTACGCGCAAATACCACCTGCACACCGTGGCACAATCTGGTTGGCAGAGCACTTAATGATGGATTTCTCCATCTGTGCGTGTTTAGTGAATTAGGCACTCCCGGATTGCTCCATTTTTATCGGCTAGCGCCGCACAAAGGCTACGCAAACCTTTAGTGAATCTAGTCCTCTGTGTTTTTGACATTGAGAAACGGCCTTTGTTTACACTACCGTACTGCCACCTGCTGCTAAATGCCGGAAAGTTACTGTAGATATGCAACTGCAGTGCAGCCTCAATTAGTATAGCAGACTACAGCAAATTTAGTGGACGTCCGTTTTCGTTTGTTTTCTGAAAGCCGCACCAGAGGACTTTGACGATCTTTTATATTGCAATATATGGCAAATTTAACCTTTATTTATAACCGCCCACGGTCCATATCCACAGCTACTGCACTGAAAACGTAGCATCTCCTCCAGCGCCTCTGACACTTGAACGGTCACCAGGCCAGGTCAACCGGGGGCGGCAGGGGTGTTGTTGTTTGTTTATTTATTTTTTAAACAAAGCACAAGGAAAGGGCTCCAGTGCAAATTATTACTACTACTTCTTTTTATTTTATTTAATGGTAAATAAATAAATAAATAAATAAATAAAGTTGAGTTGAGTAAAAAAAAAAAAAAAGAGGCCTTAGAGCAGCACCCTCTCCAGCAAGTATCGCTTATAGATAAAATTTCTCCAATGTGGGACTAATATTATGCTGTTTTGCTGTTTCAAGTTGCTCTACTCTTTCTGTTTAAAATGACTGCAGCCAGACCTATGTGGCAATTGCAATGTATCACTGCTTTTACTTCGGCTCCAAACATTTCGATACCTGAGCAATTAGCATGTCTTTGCCATCTTTCTCCTATTAGTACCACCCTCCCTTCGTAGTAAGAACACTTGCAGAAATGTAGCTTTTTCGCTGCCAAGGAGGCGATGATTAATGATTGATGCTACGTTAACCTCCACGTCTCCACATCACATTTAACCATAAGTCAGTCAAGAAAGCAGCCACAGTGAGGTGACTTGGGTGAAACGTCTTTAGTTGTTCAGGGATTTCTTGTGTCTCACTGAGCAGTGAGCATGAAGGGCGATATAAAGGTGTAATCCGAGCTATTCTCTTCCAGTGAAGAACCTGACCACAGGGCACAATGTAAAAATTGCTTTCTCTCTGCCTTAGCGATTTATGTACACAGGTTGCTGTTTTTCTAATTGCCTTGGATTTCCCCAGAGATATAAAACGTGTCAATTTAATTTCCCTCTGCACATCATTCCAGGTATGGGGCAGAAAATGCAAAACGCCTTTTTGCTCATTTTAGTTATGACTCTTGGGATCTGCATCTGTCCTGAGAATCCAGGCCATTGACAGCTGATGTTTCTACACGTGTGTGAATGCAGGGGTTCTGATATAAAATCTGTAACTGACCTCAATAAGAAGCACTCAAGACGGTCATGTCCGTCAGATTTACTTTTTAGACGGAATTGCTGCAGAGAGCCATACCAGATCCTGGAGCTATAATATTAAATGTTGGTGACCGAAGGCAAGCCCCTTGTACATTAGATTGGTGTGGATGAAAGGACTCAAACAGGAGAAGAAGAAGATGAAGAAGAAGAAGAAGAAGAAGAAGAAGAAGAAGAAACAAAGCACGAATTAAAGTTGGTTTGTCAGCTAGAGTATGTGCAAGTTTTACTATGCAAGCAGGCAATTTGGCGTGTGCTTTCATCATCCCAAATGAGGATTTGACTACTTTCCCAAACGTCTTTGGATCATTTAGGTTATTTTTAGTTTCACCAACATAAACATGCCTTTTTAACAAGGGTTGTAAAGCAGTTTCTGAGCTGTTTGAATGTCAGAAAGTCATCCTCGCTATAATACAGTGATTGTTCAAAATCAAATCATTTGCAAAAATAGAAAAAATATGAACTTTTATGAGGGGAATTAAAAGATGCATTGCTATGCAATGTACGAGCTGTTCGGTCCCTGTACAACCGCTGCCAGAGTCTGGTCCACATTGCCAGTGAGTCGGATTCATTTCCAGTGAAATGAATATTATAATGTCCAGGGTTGGACTCCGCCAAGGTTGCCCTTTGTCACCGATACTGTTCATAATTTTTATGGACAGAATTTCTAGGCGCAGCCGAGGCGTTGAAAGGTTAGGGTTTGGTGGCCTCAGTTTTGCATCTCTGCTTTTTGCAGATGATGTGGTGCCGTTGGCTTCATCAAGCCGTGATCTCCAACTCTCACTGGAGCGGTTCGCAGCCGAGTGTGAAGCGGTTGGGATGAAGATCAGCACCTCCAAATCCGAGACCATAGTCCTCAGTCGGAAAAGGGTGGCGTGTCCGGGTCAGGGATGAGATCCTGCCCCAAGTGGAGGGGTTCAGGTATCTTGATGTCTTTTTCACGAGTGAGGGCAGGATGGAGCGGGAGATCGACAGACGGTGCAGAGTCTGCAGTGATGGGGACTCTGTATTGGTCCGTCGTGGTGAAGAAAGAGTTGAGTCAAAAGGCAAAGCTCTCGATTTACCAGTCGATCTACGTTCCAACCCTCACCTATGGTCACGAGCTGTGGGTCGTGACTGAAAGAACAAGATCCCGGATACAAGCAGCTGAAATGAGGGTGTCCAGGCTCTCCCTTAGAGATAGGGTGAGAAGCTCGGTCATCCGAGAGGGACTCAGAGTCGAGCCGCTGCTTCTCCGCATTGAGAGGAGCCAGCTGAGGTGGCTCGGGCATCTGGTTCAGATGCCTCCTTGACGCCTCCCTGGGGAGGTGTTCCGGGCATGTCCCACCGGCGGGAGACCCCGGGGACGACTCAGGACATGCTGGAGAGACTATGTCTCTCGGTTGGTCTGGGAACGTCTTGGGATACCGCCGGTGGAGCTGGTTTAAGTGGCTGGGGAGAGGGAGGTCTGGGTTTCCCTCCTAAAGCTGCTGCCCCCGCGACCCGACCTCGGATAAGCGGGAGAAGATGGATGGATGGATTGCTAGGCAAAGAAAAGCAAGGGGAAAAAAGGTTTTACAGTACAGTGGTACCTCTACTTACGAAATTAATTGGTTCTGGAAGAAAGTTCTTAAATAGAAAAATTTGTAAGTAGAGACGCATTTTCCATGTAAATGCCCTAATCCGTTCCAAGCCTCCCAAATTTCAGACATAAATGTTTTACAAAGCATAAAAATGCATCAAAACATGTAACAAATACATGTTACAATTAGATTATTGCACAATAAATGAGAGTTGTGCATAATGTAAACAAAGAATAGAGTAAAGAATACAAATGATGGTTATTTACCTTTTTAACTGCTGTCCTCATCGTTTTTTGCCCTCTGGTTCATGTTCTCCTCTCTCAGAAGTGTTTTTTATTTTATTTTTTTGCCTGGTGTTTTGTAAAGAACTGATCCATGGATGTTTTTTTTTTTTGTTTTTTTTTTTTTAAACAATCCTTCGTTAATGTCCAATGCAAACATCATCTTAGTGAGCAAACGCCTGACTGGTGAACACTTTTTCTGGGCGATTCTTTTAAACAAATTCTGAAACTTCATGGAAACTTCCGGTATGGCGAGGCATCTTTTTTTTTTAAAAAAAGGCCCGTCTCGTCGCAATTAAAAACTTGCCTTCATCAATCACAAATTGTTTGAATTTTTGCACAAATTCGTTGGCCGTTAGTTCATACTACGAAAAACTATCGAACACCTCATGGGCTGCGGGATGAATGATGAGGACGCTGTATAGACACCGATCTAGTATACGCTCATACCTATGGTAGAGGTTCCTCTTAGCCAATGGGATGCCAGAAACATGCACAAACACCGATCTAGTATACGCTCATAGATACCTATGGTAGAGGTTCCTCTCAGCCAATGGGATGCCAGAAACATGCACAAACACCGATCTTGTATACGCTCATACCTATGGTAGAAGGTTCCTCTTAGCCAATGGGATGCCAGAAACATGCACAAACACCGATCTAGTATACGCTCATACCTATGGTAGAAGGTTCCTCTTCGCCAATGGGATGCCAGAAACATGCACAAACACCGATCTAGTATACGCTCATACCTATGGTAGAAGGTTCCTCTTAGCCAATGGGATGCCAGAACGATGCACAAACACAGATCTCGTATTTACGCTCATAGGTACCTATGGTAGGAAATAGCCATAGCCGAAAGTATGTTGCGTTCGGTAATGTATTTTTACCTTTCGTATCTAGAAATTTCTTTCGTAACAAGAGGCAATATTTTCCCGTTGAGGCGTTTCGTAACTCGAAAATTTCGTATGAAGAGACGTTCGTAAGTAGAGGTTCCACTGTATTTCATAGAAGAGAATAAGACATACAAACCTCAGGTCCAGATACTCTGATGCCACTTTCACTGTCTCCCTCTGAGAAAGACCCCGACTCGTCGCTGGAGTTTCCACCACTGGCACCAAATCCTTGCTCACTTTTGATCTTAGTGCAACCCTGAGAAAAGACAACCTCTTGACTATGGAGGTCCCTAGGCTCTTCCCTGCCGGCTAGGCACTGAGATAGTCCAGAGATGCAGCCAGAGTGCGGGGATAGGGAGAAGTCAAACTGTTGCAGGCTGGAAGGTGGGCTGCCACTTCCTCCATCCTCTGCATATGAGAATGAAGAATGGGAGCTAGAAGTCTGAGTTAGTGGCTCAGAGAGGACAGGGGAATAGGCTGACGTCTTGACAGGAGCACGGCAGTTAATCAGACAGGAGCTACCAGAAGAAGTTTTATCAATCTGCATCAAGCCTGGGACCTTTTCATTGAACTTTTCATCCCCATAGTGAGTCACCAGTTGATGCTGATCACTTACTGCTGAAGAGAAAATGACACTGCGTCTGTCTAGCTCTCCGTCGTGTTTGGATGAGGAGGCTTTAGGCGTAGGCCTGTCAATGTTGGTCAGTGCTGCTGGTACATCTGCAGTGCCGGTTTTTAGGTTCACCATTGCTTCCCTTTTGTCCTTATGTCTGTGTTTGATTAGTTCCCTGTAGTGGTTGAGGGACAGTCTGTTGGAGAGCAGCTGCTCTATGGTGGTGCCTGGTATGCTGCTAAAATCCAGCCCTCCTCTTTGGAGGTATGAACGCAGGCAGGACGAAGGTGAGCCCCTGCTTGGAGAATGCTCAGCTGCTACAGGAACCCCTTCTACCTCTAATTCCATCTCCAATATCTCTTCTGTAGACAAATCTTGGTTGCATCCGCGCCGATCATCTCCTTCGTCCTCAAAGGCAGGTTCCTCTTTGATTCTGGAAGGGCTAATAAGTGCTTGTGTAACATCACTGCAGTCTGTGAGCTGTGAGCTCACTGGGCTGGCAGAGGTATGGTTGGCCAAGATGATATCATCATCCTCATCATCATCATCATCATCATCATCATCATCATCATCATCATGAGTTTCACTGTTGTGCTGATATTGATATTTTCTGTATTTAGCGCCTTGAGGAATGTCAGTAGGAAGTGGGGTTGTGGTTGCTACATTTCTGGTATGTTGCCTGCTGTCTGTAGAATTGTCTGTGTATACAGTCTCCAAAAAGTTATTGGCCGTGTCATTTTCATATTCCACCTTGCCATTACTGGTCAGTTGACTGTCATTCTGTAGCTGGGCTTGAAGGAACCGGAAACAAGAATCCTCCAAATTGTGAACACCCAGGAAATCCGCACACAGGATTACTTCATGGATGTTCTCTCGACTTAAAACAAGCTTGGCTGTGTAGGCAAACTGGAGCAGTGGGGCAAAACCCTTTGCCGTAACCTGTAGGGACAAACCACAGTTGCAGTAGACATGATCAGACTTTAAAAAAGCATTAGAAATGTTCCAAACAAATAACATCAGCAGAAAAACCAATGTGCAAACTAAATGTTTGCTACAATATCGTCACATACAGTTGAAAGAGCAACAATTAGAACTCTTTGGGATGACCTGGATTTCAGAATAATTTGTCATAATGTGATTGGACAAACTGAATTTGAATGGGGCTGGGACATTTGAATGATTTGCAAATCATGTTCAAACTATATTTAATCGAATACACTCAATTAAATGGCTGGGTGTATATCATCGATATATCGATATTGTATCGATACGCCTTTTCATATCCCAATATCGATACATAAAACCATGTATCGATATTTCGAACTGTCACAACAATGTAAATGTCATGAGTGTTTAGTGTTTATTTTGTCACTTTATTTACACAGCCTGTACTGTGTTTTTTTGTTTTTTTGTTAAAACAAATTATTAATGTAACTGCAATGGATTCAATTCTTAATGTAAATATTCACATTTTTACTAATGCATTAAATTAGAGCAAGAAGTTACTATTTGCAGCATTGGTACTTTTGACTGTCTAAAATAGTTGCTGCATGAATGAACATTGTGGATCGTGAATCAAATCGAATCGGGCCCTTGTGAATCGAATTGATTCTGGAAATCTGAATTGATACCCAGCCCTACTACACAATTATTAACTACCTGCTTAATCGATGGAATAATCAACAGGATAATCGATTCTAAAAAGATTCATTAGAGACAGACACCTTGCCCACGTTTGATCAAGTAATGCACAAAGTCAGCAACTTGAACATATGCAACATTATCGGATTAAAAAAACAACAAAATTAATGTAAAGCACAGACTAGAAAATTAAATTGAAAAAAAATTATGTATTCTTTTTTTTTTTTTATTATTATACTGCTTGCTTTGCAAGCAGTACATATTACTATTGATTATACTTATGGTATCTTCTTCTTATGCTGCCGTTTTAGAATTCATCACGCACCTTTTAAAGAATCCGCACAAATGAGGTACCAAAAGATGTGTCTCAGCCTGATTCGATTCAGCCTACTTTGAATTTTTCAAGAGGGTGAGTGAAAAAAACAACAACAAAATAAACTAGAGCTGCGAGCAGCTATAAAGGGCCCTCGCAGCCCGGGCCACGTTGGGGTACTTGCACGTTGGGGAACTTGCACATTGGGGTACTGGCACATTGGAAGCAGAATTTCTTTGAAAATGGCATGATAAACGTGGATTTTTTTTTATTTATTTTTTTGCCAGGTGTGATGAGTGTGTCAAGCTCAATGGGTTTTGGTGATTGTTAAGATCTGCAAAAATCAGCGTCTTATTTTTTATTTTTAGGCAATGAGTTGCCCTGATTGGTATTTTTTGTAAAAGTGTATATACACATCATCGCTCGTTGTACTCATTGCACAATGTTACTTTTATTGTCCAAAGGGGCAATCAAAAATGAATAAAACAAAATGGAAATGTACATACGTTTGGATCGGTGTGAAACCAGTGAACAATTTGAGTGGTGGAAACTAAAAGAATATTCATAAATGACTTAGTTATCACACTTAGAATGAGTGTACATTTTTTGTACAAAATACCGTATGTGGGGTATTTTTTTTTTTATTCCTCAAGGGCTAGGTGGCGCTGCATATATAACTGAATGTTGTCATAGAGATAACTTCAGGCCTTGACGATAAACATACATGTCAAGTTTGGGATTTTTTGGAGCATGTACCGGGGAGTTATCAAGCATATCCTTTTTCATTGCGAAACACAAAATTTGATGCCCCGCCCTCATCATATAGTATTTCGAAAAGTCAAAATTTTTCCCCCTGTCGTTGGCTCAAGCCTTGACATGGTCCAGGCCAAGTCTTAACTCAGTCGGATAAAACGTGTAGGAGAAGTGGGCAAAAGTCTGCCCCCTGTGAATGTGCAAAAATCGTAAAAAATGGGACATTCAAAAATTCATAGCTCACTTCCTGTTCATTTTAGCATATGGGTACAAGAGACTTTTTTGTAGGTCTTGGGCTCCCTCATGCACCTAAAAATATTTGTCGTTCTTGCTTAAACATACAACCGGGGCTGCTTCGTTAAAAATTTCTAGGGGGCGCTATTGATTCATTTTTGTAAAAATAGCACAATCAACAATAAAATATTGCTCATTTTACCAGGCCAGATGTGTGTGCCAAGTTTCAGGAGTTTCTGTGCATGTTTAGACCCTCAAAACTGGCATTGTTTTCTTGGCGAACAGCGCTTAGCCACGCCCACAGCAATTCGCGAAAACTCACAAACTTCGTGTTGTGACATCATGAAGGCCGAAACCCTCATCTGAGCAAATATGAGGTAGGTCCAGTTAACGTGTTTGGAGAAAAACGTAGAAGAAAATTCGTAAGAAAAAAAATTGCCACTAGGTGGCGCTATCAGTTAGATGAAATATAAGTCAGTAGATGTCTTTAGGGCTGGACTCTCATCAAATGTGTGAAATTTTGAGAAGATAGGATCATCTCGGTCAAGTTAATGCAGCTTTTATTTTCACGAAAAATCTTCAGACTTTGCGTCACCGTAGCGGCCACGCCCTTTGGCGAAAAGTTACAATATTCGGTGTGGGGCATGATCAACATCTTAAGGCTTTTCTGACCAATTTTCAAATGGATCCCTTCAACAAGCTCAGCACAGTAGCTAAAAACGTAAAGTATGACATTTATTGTAACCACTAGGTGGCGCTATATGTATAACTGAATTTTAGCATATAGATGTTTTCAGGCCGTGACTATTACGTTGCCTGAGAAGTTTGAGATTTTTTGGAGCTTGAACATGGGAGTTATTAAGCATTTGCTCTTTCTGGACAAATGAAATTTTAAAGGCAATATTTGATGCCCCACCCCCGTCATATAGTATTTCAAAAAGGCAAGATGTTTTGCCCAGTTGTTCTCTCAGGTCTTGAGATGATAAATGCCAAGTTTGAAGTCAATGGGATGAAAAATGTTTGCATAGGGGGAAAAAGCATGACCACAGTGAATGTGCCAAAATAGGCCAAAATTGGACATTAAAAAATTCATAGCTCACTTCCTGTACATTTTAGCTACATGTTCCCAATAGACTTTTTTGTGCGTCTCGGGGTGCTACACGTGCCTGCCAATTTTCGTTGCTCTAGCTCAAACGTGCCGGGCTTGGTTTTTATTTTTCTATGCTAGGGGGCGCTATAGAGTCGCATTGTTATGACGACTTCATAATATCAAATTTTTCGCCAGGCCTGAGGAGCGTGCAAAGTTCGGTGAGTTTTCGTGAATGTTTAGGTACCCAAAATCGCGATTGTTTGCGGAGAATAAAGAAGAAGAAGAAGAAGAATAATAACTAGAGCTGCGAGCAGCTATAAAGGGCCCTCGCAGCCCGGGCCACGTTGGAGTCCTTGCACGTTGGGGTACTTGCACGTTAGGGTACTGACACGTTGGGGTACTGGCACGTTGGGGTACTGGCATATTGGAAGCAAAATTTCTTTGAAAATGGCATAATAAACGTTTACATGTAGAATATTTTTTTTTGTCAGTGTGTGTCAAGCTCAACGGGTTTTGGTGATTGTTAAGACCTGCAAAAATCAGCGTCCTTTTTTATTTTTAGGCAATGAGTTGCCCTGATTGGTATTTTTTGTAAAAGTGTATATACACATCATCGCTCGTTGTCCTCATTGCACAATGTTACTTTTATTGTCCAAAGGGGCAATCAAAAATGAATAAAACAAAATGGAAACGTACATACGTTTGGATCGGTGTGAAGCCAGTGAACAATTTGAGTGGTGGAAACTAAAAGAATATTCAGAAATGACTTAGTCATCACACTTAGAATGATTGTACATTTTTTTTACAAAATACCGTATGTGGGGTATTTTTTATTTTTTTTATATAAGCCTCAAGGGCTAGGTGGCGCTGTATTTATAACTGAATGTTGTCATAGAGATACCTTCAGGCCTTGATTATAAGCATACATTTCAAGTGTGGGATTTTTTTTGGAGCATGTACCGTGGAGTTATTAAGCATATCCTTCATTCACGATATTGCTTTTAATGTCCATAGAGGCTATCAAAAATAAATAAAAATATATATATGTTTGGATAAGTCTGATGCCAGTGAACATTTTGAGTGGTGGAAACTAAAAGAATATTCATAAATGACTTCGTTATCACACTTAGAATGAGTTTACATTTTTTGTACAAAATACCGTATGTGGGGTATTTTTTTTTCATGCCTCAAGGGCTAGGTGGCGCTGCATATATAACTGAATGTTGTCATAGAGATAACTTCAGGCCTTGACGATAAACATACATGTCAAGTTTGGGATTTTTTGGAGCATGTACCGGGGAGTTATCAAGCATATCCTTTTTCATTGTGAAACACAAATTTTGATGCCCCGCCCTCATCATATAGTATTTCGAAAAGTCAAAATTTTTCCCCCTGTCGTTGGCTCAGGTCTTGACATGGTCCAGGCCAAGTCTTAACTCAGTCGGATGAAACGTGTAGGAGAAGTGGGCAAAAGTCTGCCCCCTGTGAATGTGCAAAAATCGTAAAAAATGGGACATTCAAAAATTCGTAGCTCACTTCCTGTTCATTTTAGCATATGGGTACAAGAGACTTTTTTTGTAGGTCTTGGGCTCCCTCATACACCTAAAAATATTCGGCGTTCTTGCTTAAACGTACAACCGGGGCTGCTTCGTTAAAAATTTCGAGGGGGCGCTATTGAGTCATTTTTGTAAAAAATAGCACAATCAACAATAAAATATTGCTCATTTTACCAGGCCAGATGTGTGTGCCAAGTTTCAGGAGTTTCTGTGCATGTTTAGACCCTCAAAACTGGCGTTGTTTTCTTGGCGAACAGCGCTTAGCCACGCCTACAGCAATTCGCGAAAACTCACAAACTTCGTGTTGTGACATCATGAAGGCCGAAACCCTCCTCTGAGCAAATATGAGGTAGGTCCAGTTAACGTGTTTGGAGAAAAACGTAGAAGAAAATTCGTAAGAAAAAAAATTGCCACTAGGTGGCGCTATCAGTTAGATGAAATATAAGTCAGTAGATGTCTTTAGGGCTGGACTCTCATCAAATGTGTGAAATTTTGAGAAGATAGGATCATCTCGGTCAAGTTAATGCAGCTTTTATTTTCACGAAAAATCTTCAGACTTTGCGTCACCGTAGCGGCCACGCCCTTTGGCGAAAAGTTACAATATTCGGTGTGGGGCATGATCAACATCTTAAGGCTTTTCTGACCAATTTTCAAATGGATCCCTTCAACAAGCTCAGCACAGTAGCTAAAAACGTAAAGTATGACATTTATTGTAACCACTAGGTGGCGCTATATGTATAACTGAATTTGATCATATAGATGTTTTCAGGCCGTGACTATTACGTTGCCTGAGAAGTTTGAGATTTTTTGGAGCTTGAACATGGGAGTTATTAAGCATTTGCTCTTTCTGGACAAATGAAATTTTAAAGGCAATATTTGATGCCCCGCCCCCGTCATATAGTATTTCAAAAAGGCAAGATGTTTTGCCCAGTTGTTCTCTCAGGTCTTGAGATGATAAATGCCAAGTTTGAAGTCAATTGGATGAAAAATGTTTGCAAAGGGGGAAAAAGCATGACCACAGTGAATGTGCCAAAATAGGCCAAAATTGGACATTAAAAAATTCATAGCTCACTTCCTGTACATTTTAGCTACATGGTCCCAATAGACTTTTTTGTGCGTCTCGGGGTGCTACACGTGCCTGCCAATTTTTGTTGCTCTCGCTCAAACGTGCCGGGCTTGGTTTTTATTTTTCTACGCTAGGGGGCGCTATCGAGTCGCATTGTTATGACGACTTAATAATATCAAATTTTTCGCCGGGCCTGAGGAGTGTGCAAAGTTCGGTGAGTTTTCGTGAATGTTTAGGTACCCAAAATCGCGATCGTTTGCGGAGAATAAAGAAGAAGAAGAAGAAGAAGAAGAAGAAGAAGAATAACTAGAGCTGCGAGCAGCTATAAAGGGCCCTCGCAGCCCGGGCCACGTTGGGGTCCTTGCACGTTGGGGTACTTGCACGTTGGGGTACTGGCACGTTGGGGTACTGGCATATTGGAAGCAAAATTTCTTTGAAAATGGCATAATAAACGTTTACATGTAGAATTTTTTTTTGCCAGTGTGTGTGTCAAGCTCAACGGGTTTTGGTGATTGTTAAGACCTGCAAAAATCAGCGTCCTTTTTTATTTTTAGGCAATGAGTTGCCCTGATTGGTATTTTTTTGTAAAAGTGTATATACACATCATCGCTCGTTGTACTCATTGCACAATGTTACTTTTATTGTCCAAAGGGGCAATCAAAAATGAATAAAACAAAATGGAAACGTACATACGTTTGGATCGGTGTGAAGCCAGTGAACAATTTGAGTGGTGGAAACTAAAAGAATATTCATAAATGACTTAGTTATCACACTTAGAATGAGTGTACATTTTTTGTACAAAATACCGTTTGTGGGGTATTTTTTTTTATTTTTATATAAGCCTCAAGGGCTAGGTGGCGCTGTATTTATAACTGAATGTTGTCATAGAGATACCTTCAGGCCTTGATTATAAGCATACATGTCAAGTGTGGGATTTTTTTTTGTAGCATGTACCGTGGAGTTATTAAGCATATCCTTCATTCACGATATTGCTTTTAATGTCCATAGAGGCTATCAAAAATAAATAAAAATATATATATGTTTGGATAAGTCTGATGCCAGTGAACATTTTGAGTGGTGGAAACTAAAAAAATATTCATAAATGACTTAGTTATCACACTTAGAATGAGTGTACATTTTTTGTACAAAATACCGTATGTGGGGTATTTTTTTTTCATGCCTCAAGGGCTAGGTGGCGCTGCATATATAACTGAATGTTGTCATAGAGATACCTTCAGGCCTTGACGATAAACATACATGTCAAGTTTGGGATTTTTTGGAGCATGTACCGGGGAGTTATTAAGCATATCCTTTTTCAGTGCGAAACACAAATTTTGATGCCCCGCCCTCACCATATAGTATTTCCGAAAGTCAAGATTTTTCCGTCTGTTGTTGGCTCAGGTCTTGGCATGGTCCAGGTCAAGTCATAAGTCAGTCGGATAAAACGTGTAGGAGAAGTGGGCAAAAGTATGCCCCCTGAAAATGTGCAAAAATCGTCAAAAATGGGACATTCAAAAATTCGTAGCTCACTTCCTGTTCATTTTAGCATATGGGTACAAGAGACTTTTTTGTAGGTCTTGGGCTCCCTCATACACCTAAAAATATTCGTCGTTCTTGCTTAAACGTACAACCGGGGCTGCTTCGTTAAAAATTTCGAGGGGGCGCTATTGAGTCATTTTTTTAAAAATAGCACAATCAACAATAAAATATTGTTCATTTTACCAGGCCAGATGTGTGTGCCAAGTTTCATGAGTTTCTGCGCATGTTTAGACCCTCAAAACTGGCGTTGTTTTCTTGGCGAACAGTGCTTAGCCACGCCCACAGCGATTCGCGAAAACTCACAAACTTCGTGTTGTGACATCATGAAGGCCGAAACCCTCATCTGAGCAAATATGAGGTTGGTCCAGGTAACGTGTTTGGAGAAAAAATGTACAAGAAAATTCGTAAGAAAAAAAATTGCCACTAGGTGGCGCTATCAGTAAGATGAAATATAAGTTCGTAGATGTCTTTAGGGCTGGACTCTCATCAAATGTGTGAAATTTTGAGAAGATAGGATCATCTCGGTCAAGTTCATGCAGCTTTTATTGTCACGAAAAATCTTCAGACTTTGCGGCACCGTAGCGGCCACGCCCTTTGGCGAAAAGTTACAATATTCGGTGTGGGGCATGATCAACATCTTAAGGCTTTTCTGACCAACTTTCAACTGGATCCCTTCAACGGGCTCAGCGCAGTAGCTAAAAACGTAAAGTATGACATTTATTGTCACCACTAGGTGGCGCTATATGTATAACTGAATTTTATCATATAGATGTTTTCAGGCCGTGACTATTACGTTGCCTGAGAAGTTTGAGATTTTTTGGAGCTTGAACATGGGAGTTATTAAGCATTTGCTCTTTCTGGACAAATGAAATTTTAAAGACAATATTTGATGCCCCGCCCCCATCATATAGTATTTCGAAAAGGCAAGACTTTTTGCCCAGTTGTTCTCTCAGGTCTTGAGATGATAAATGCCAAGTTTGATGTGAATTGGATGAAAAATGTTTGCAGAGGGGGAAAAAGCATGACCACAGTGAATGTGCCAAAATAGGCCAAAATTGGACATAAAAAAATTCATAGCTCATTTCCTGTACATTTTAGCTACATGGTCCCAATAGACTTTTTTGTGCGTCTCGGGGTGCTACACGTGCCTGCCAATTTTCGTTGCTCTAGCTCAAACGTGCCAGGCTTGGTTTTTATTTTTCTACGCTAGGGGGCGCTATAGAGTCGCGTTGTTATGACGACTTCATAATATCAAATTTTTCGCCGGGCCTGAGGAGTGTGCAAAGTTCGGTGAGTTTTCGTGAATGTTTAGGTACCCAAAATCGCGATCGTTTACGGAGAAGAAGAAGAAGAAGAAGAAGAAGAAGAAGAATAATAATAATAATAATAATCCGATCGAAAAACAATAGGGACCTCGCAGCGGTAGCTGCTCGGGCCCTAATAATAATAACTAGAGCTGCGAGCAGCTATAAAGGGCCCTCGCAGCCCGGGCCACGTTGGGGTACTTGCACGTTGGGGTACTGGCACGTTGGGGTACTGGCATATTGGAAGCAAAATTTCTTTGAAAATGGCATAATAAACGTTTACATGTAGAATATTTTTTTGCCAGTGTGTGTGTCAAGCTCAACGGGTTTTGGTGATTGTTAAGACCTGCAAAAATCAGCGTCCTTTTTTATTTTTAGGCAATGAGTTGCCCTGATTGGTATTTTTTGTAAAAGTGTATATACACATCATCGCTCGTTGTACTCATTGCACAATGTTACTTTTATTGTCCAAAGGGGCAATCAAAAATGAATAAAACAAAATGGAAACGTACATACGTTTGGATCGGTGTGAAGCCAGTGAACAATTTGAGTGGTGGAAACTAAAAGAATATTCATAAATGACTTAGTTATCACACTTAGAATGAGTGTACATTTTTTGTACAAAATACTGTATGTGGGGTATTTATTTTTTTTTATATATAAGCCTCAAGGGCTAGGTGGCGCTGTATTTATAACTGAATGTTGTCATAGAGATACCTTCAGGCCTTGATTATAAGCATACATGTCAAGTGTGGGATTTTTTTTGGAGCATGTACCGTGGAGTTATTAAGCATATCCTTCATTCACGATATTGCTTTTAATGTCCATAGAGGCTATCAAAAATAAATAAAAATATATATATGTTTGGATAAGTCTGATGCCAGTGAACATTTTGAGTGGTGGAAACTAAAAGAATATTCATAAATGACTTCGTTATCACACTTAGAATGAGTTTACATTTTTTGTACAAAATACCGTATGTGGGGTATTTTTTTTTCATGCATCAAGGGCTAGGTGGCGCTGCATATATAACTGAATGTTGTCATAGAGATAACTTCAGGCCTTGACGATAAACATACATGTCAAGTTTGGGATTTTTTGGAGCATGTACCGGGGAGTTATCAAGCATATCCTTTTTCATTGCGAAACACAAATTTTGATGCCCCGCCCTCATCATATAGTATTTCGAAAAGTCAAAATTTTTCCCCCTGTCGTTGGCTCAGGATTTGACATGGTCCAGGCCAAGTCTTAACTCAGTCGGATGAAACGTGTAGGAGAAGTGGGCAAAAGTCTGCCCCCTGTGAATGTGCAAAAATCGTCAAAAATGGGACATTCAAAAATTCGTAGCTCACTTCCTGATCATTTTAGCATATGGGTACAAGAGACTTTTTTGTAGGTCTTGGGCTCCCTCATACACCTAAAAATATTCGTCGTTCTTGCTTAAACGTACAACCGGGGCTGCTTCGTTAAAAACTTCTAGGGGGCGCTATTGAGTCATTTTTGTAAAAATAGCACAATCAACAATAAAATATTGCTCATTTTACCAGGCCAGATGTGTGTGCCAAGTTTCATGAGTTTCTGTGCATGTTTAGACCCTCAAAACTGGCGTTATTTTCTTGGCGAACAGCGCTTAGCCACACCCACAGCAATTTGCGAAAACTCACAAACTTCGTGTTGTGACATCATGAAGGCCGAAACCCTCATCTGAGCAAATATGAGGTAGGTCCAGTTAACGTGTTTGGAGAAAAACGTAGAAGAAAATTCGTAAGAAAAAAAATTGCCACTAGGTGGCGCTATCAGTTAGATGAAATATAAGTCAGTAGATGTCTTTAGGGCTGGACTCTCATCAAATGTGTGAAATTTTGAGAAGATAGGATCATCTCGGTCAAGTTAATGCAGCTTTTATTTTCACGAAAAATCTTCAGACTTTGCGTCACCGTAGCGGCCACGCCCTTTGGCGAAAAGTTACAATATTCGGTGTGGGGCATGATCAACATCTTAAGGCTTTTCTGACCAATTTTCAAATGGATCCCTTCAACAAGCTCAGCACAGTAGCTAAAAACGTAAAGTATGACATTTATTGTAACCACTAGGTGGCGCTATATGTATAACTGAATTTTATCATATAGATGTTTTCAGGCCGTGACTATTACGTTGCCTGAGAAGTTTGAGATTTTTTGGAGCTTGAACATGGGAGTTATTAAGCATTTGCTCTTTCTGGACAAATGAAATTTTAAAGGCAATATTTGATGCCCCGCCCCCGTCATATAGTATTTCAAAAAGGCAAGATGTTTTGCCCAGTTGTTCTCTCAGGTCTTGAGATGATAAATGCCAAGTTTGAAGTCAATTGGATGAAAAATGTTTGCAAAGGGGGAAAAAGCATGACCACAGTGAATGTGCCAAAATAGGCCAAAATTGGACATAAAAAAATTCATAGCTCACTTCCTGTACATTTTAGCTTCATGGTCCCAATAGACTTTTTTGTGCGTCTCGGGGTGCTACACGTGCCTGCCAATTTTTGTTGCTCTAGCTCAAACGTGCCGGGCTTGGTTTTTATTTTTCTACGCTAGGGGGCGCTATCGAGTCGCATTGTTATGACGACTTAATAATATCAAATTTTTCGCCGGGCCTGAGGAGTGTGCAAAGTTCGGTGAGTTTTCGTGAATGTTTAGGTACCCAAAATCGCGATTGTTTGCGGAGAATAAAGAAGAAGAAGAAGAAGAAGAAGAAGAAGAAGAATAATAACTAGAGCTGCGAGCAGCTATAAAGGGCCCTCGCAGCCCGGGCCACATTGGGGTCCTTGCACGTTGGGGTACTTGCACTTTGGGGTACTGGCACGTTGGGGTACTGGCATATTGGAAGCAAAATTTCTTTGAAAATGGCATAATAAACGTTTACATGTAGTATATTTTTTTGCCAGTGTGTGTGACAAGCTCAACGGGTTTTGGTGATTGTTAAGACCTGCAAAAATCAGCGTCCTTTTTTATTTTTAGGCAATGAGTTGCCCTGATTGGTATTTTTTTGTAAAAGTGTATATACACATCATCGCTCGTTGTACTCATTGCACAATGTTACTTTTATTGTCCAAAGGGGCAATTAAAAATGAATAAAACAAAATGGAAACGTACATACGTTTGGATCGGTGTGAAGCCAGTGAACAATTTGAGTGGTGGAAACTAAAAGAATATTCATAAATGACTTAGTTATCACACTTAGAATGATTGTACATTTTTTGTACAAAATACCGTATGTGGGGTATTTTTTATTTTTTTTTATATAAGCCTCAAGGGCTAGGTGGCGCTGTATTTATAACTGAATTTTGTCATAGAGATACCTTCAGGCCTTGACTCTAAATATACATTTCAAATATGGGATTTTTTGGAGCATGTACCTGGGAGTTATTAAGCATATCCTTCATTCACCATATTGCTTTTAATGTCCATAGAGGCTATCAAAAATACATAAAACTAAATAACAAAAATATGTATGTTTGGTTAGGTCTGATGCCAGTGAATATTTTGAGTGGTGGAAGGTAAAAGAATATTCCTAAATGACTTCGTTATCACACTTAGAATGAGTTTACATTTTTTGTACAAAATACCGTAAGTGGGGTATTTTTTTTTCATGCCTCAAGGGCTAGGTGGCGCTGCATATATAACTGAATGTTGTCATAGAGATAACTTCAGGCCTTGACGATAAACATACATGTCAAGTTTGGGATTTTTTGGAGCATGTACCGGGGAGTTATCAAGCATATCCTTTTTCATTGTGAAACACAAATTTTGATGCCCCGCCCTCATCATATAGTATTTCGAAAAGTCAAAATTTTTCCCCCTGTCGTTGGCTCAGGTCTTGACATGGTCCAGGCCAAGTCTTAACTCAGTCGGATGAAACGTGTAGGAGAAGTGGGCAAAAGTCTGCCCCCTGTGAATGTGCAAAAATCGTAAAAAATGGGACATTCAAAAATTCGTAGCTCACTTCCTGTTCATTTTAGCATATGGGTACAAGAGACTTTTTTTGTAGGTCTTGGGCTCCCTCATACACCTAAAAATATTCGGCGTTCTTGCTTAAACGTACAACCGGGGCTGCTTCGTTAAAAATTTCGAGGGGGCGCTATTGAGTCATTTTTGTAAAAAATAGCACAATCAACAATAAAATATTGCTCATTTTACCAGGCCAGATGTGTGTGCCAAGTTTCAGGAGTTTCTGTGCATGTTTAGACCCTCAAAACTGGCGTTGTTTTCTTGGCGAACAGCGCTTAGCCACGCCTACAGCAATTCGCGAAAACTCACAAACTTCGTGTTGTGACATCATGAAGGCCGAAACCCTCCTCTGAGCAAATATGAGGTAGGTCCAGTTAACGTGTTTGGAGAAAAACGTAGAAGAAAATTCGTAAGAAAAAAAATTGCCACTAGGTGGCGCTATCAGTTAGATGAAATATAAGTCAGTAGATGTCTTTAGGGCTGGACTCTCATCAAATGTGTGAAATTTTGAGAAGATAGGATCATCTCGGTCAAGTTAATGCAGCTTTTATTTTCACGAAAAATCTTCAGACTTTGCGTCACCGTAGCGGCCACGCCCTTTGGCGAAAAGTTACAATATTCGGTGTGGGGCATGATCAACATCTTAAGGCTTTTCTGACCAATTTTCAAATGGATCCCTTCAACAAGCTCAGCACAGTAGCTAAAAACGTAAAGTATGACATTTATTGTAACCACTAGGTGGCGCTATATGTATAACTGAATTTGATCATATAGATGTTTTCAGGCCGTGACTATTACGTTGCCTGAGAAGTTTGAGATTTTTTGGAGCTTGAACATGGGAGTTATTAAGCATTTGCTCTTTCTGGACAAATGAAATTTTAAAGGCAATATTTGATGCCCCGCCCCCGTCATATAGTATTTCAAAAAGGCAAGATGTTTTGCCCAGTTGTTCTCTCAGGTCTTGAGATGATAAATGCCAAGTTTGAAGTCAATTGGATGAAAAATGTTTGCAAAGGGGGAAAAAGCATGACCACAGTGAATGTGCCAAAATAGGCCAAAATTGGACATTAAAAAATTCATAGCTCACTTCCTGTACATTTTAGCTACATGGTCCCAATAGACTTTTTTGTGCGTCTCGGGGTGCTACACGTGCCTGCCAATTTTTGTTGCTCTCGCTCAAACGTGCCGGGCTTGGTTTTTATTTTTCTACGCTAGGGGGCGCTATCGAGTCGCATTGTTATGACGACTTAATAATATCAAATTTTTCGCCGGGCCTGAGGAGTGTGCAAAGTTCGGTGAGTTTTCGTGAATGTTTAGGTACCCAAAATCGCGATCGTTTGCGGAGAATAAAGAAGAAGAAGAAGAAGAAGAAGAAGAAGAAGAAGAAGAAGAATAACTAGAGCTGCGAGCAGCTATAAAGGGCCCTCGCAGCCCGGGCCACGTTGGGGTCCTTGCACGTTGGGGTACTTGCACGTTGGGGTACTGGCACGTTGGGGTACTGGCATATTGGAAGCAAAATTTCTTTGAAAATGGCATAATAAACGTTTACATGTAGAATATTTTTTTGCCAGTGTGTGTGTCAAGCTCAACGGGTTTTGGTGATTGTTAAGACCTGCAAAAATCAGCGTCCTTTTTTATTTTTAGGCAATGAGTTGCCCTGATTGGTATTTTTTGTAAAAGTGTATATACACATCATCGCTCGTTGTACTCATTGCACAATGTTTACTTTTATTGTCCAAAGGGGCAATCAAAAATGAATAAAACAAAATGGAAACGTACATACGTTTGGATCGGTGTGAAGCCAGTGAACAATTTGAGTGGTGGAAACTAAAAGAATATTCATAAATGACTTAGTTATCACACTTAGAATGAGTGTACATTTTTTGTACAAAATACCGTATGTGGGGTATTTTTTTTATTTTTTTTTATATAAGCCTCAACGGCTAGGTGGCGCTGTATTTATAACTGAATGTTGTCATCGAGATACCTTCAGGCCTTGATTATAAGCATACATGTCAAGTGTGGGATTTTTTTTGTAGCATGTACCGTGGAGTTATTAAGCATATCCTTCATTCACGATATTGCTTTTAATGTCCACAGAGGCTATCAAAAATAAATAAAAATATATATATGTTTGGATAAGTCTGATGCCAGTGAACATTTTGAGTGGTGGAAACTAAAAGAATATTCATAAATGACTTAGTTATCACACTTAGAATGAGTTTACATTTTTTGTACAAAATACCGTATGTGGGGTATTTTTTTTTTATGCCTCAAGGGCTAGGTGGCGCTGCATATATAACTGAATGTTGTCATAGAGATAGCTTCAGGCCTTGACGATAAACATACATGTCAAGTTTGGGATTTTTTGGAGCATGTACCGGGGAGTTATTAAGCATATCCTTTTTCAGTGCGAAACACAAATTTTGATGCCCCGCCTTCATCATATAGTATTTCGAAAGGTCAAGATTTTTCCCCCTGTCGTTGGCTCAGGTCTTGACATGGTCCAGGTCAAGTCTTAACTCAGTCAGATGAAACGTGTAGGAGAAGTGGGCAAAAGTCTGCCCCCTGTGAATGTGCAAAAATTGTCAAAAATGGGACATTAAAAAATTCGTAGCTCACTTCCTGTTCATTTTAGCATATGGGTCCAAGAGACTTTTTTGTAGGTCTTGGGCTCCCTCATACACCTAAAAATATTTGTCGTTCTTGCTGAAACGTACAACTGGGGCTGCTTCGTTAAAAACTTCTAGGGGGCGCTATTGAGTCATTTTTGTAAAAATAGCACAATCAACAATAAAATGTTGCTCATTTTACCAGGCCAGATGTGTGTGCCAAGTTTCATGAGTTTCTGTGCATGTTTAGACCCTCAAAACTGGCGTTGTTTTCTTGGCGAACAGCGCTTAGCCACACCCACAGCAATTCGCGAAAACTCACAAACTTCGTGTTGTGACATCATGAAGGCCGAAACCCTCATCTGAGCAAATATGAGGTAGGTCCAGTTAACGTGTTTGGAGAAAAACGTAGAAGAAAATTCGTAAGAAAAAAAATTGCCATAGGTGGCGCGATCAGTTAGATGAAATATAAGTTCATAGATGTCTTTAGGGCTGGACTCTCATCAAATGTGTGAAATTTTGAGAAGATAGGATCATCTCGGTCAAGTTAATGCAGCTTTTATTTTCACGAAAAATCTTCAGACTTTGCGTCACCGTAGCGGCCACGCCCTTTGGCGAAAAGTTACAATATTCGGTGTGGGGCATAATCAACATCTTAAGGCTTTTCTGACCAATTTTCAAATGGATCCCTTCAACAAGCTCAGCACAGTAGCTAAAAACGTAAAGTATGACATTTATTGTAACCACTAGGTGGCGCTATATGTATAACTGAATTTGATCATATAGATGTTTTCAGGCCGTGACTATTACGTTGCCTGAGAAGTTTGAGATTTTTTGGAGCTTGAACATGGGAGTTATTAAGCATTTGCTCTTTCTGGACAAATGAAATTTTAAAGGCAATATTTGATGCCCCGCCCCCGTCATATAGTATTTCAAAAAGACAAGATGTTTTGCCCAGTTGTTCTCTCAGGTCTTGAGATGATAAATGCCAAGTTTGAAGTCAATTGGATGAAAAATGTTTGCAAAGGGGGAAAAAGCATGACCACAGTGAATGTGCCAAAATAGGCCAAAATTGGACATAAAAAAATTCATAGCTCACTTCCTGTACATTTTAGCGACATGGTCCCAATAGACTTTTTTTTGCGTCTCGGGGTGCTACACGTGCCTGCCAATTTTTGTTGCTCTAGCTCAAACGTGCCGGGCTTGGTTTATATTTTTCTACGCTAGGGGGCGCTATCGAGTCGCATTGTTATGACGACTTAATAATATCAAATTTTTCGCCGGGCCTGAGGAGTGTGCAAAGTTCGGTGAGTTTTCGTGAATGTTTAGGTACCCAAAATCGCGATCGTTTGCGGAGAATAAAGAAGAATAATAATAATAATAATAATAATAATAATAATAATAATAATAATAATAATAATAATAATAATAATAATTTTTACAAAAACAATAGGGACCTCGCAGCGGTCGCTGCTCGGGCCCTAATAACTAGAGCTGCAAGCAGCTATAAAGGGCCCTCGCAGCCCGGGCCACGTTGGAGTCCTTGCACGTTGGGGTACTTGCACGTTAGGGTACTGGCACGTTGGGGTACTGGCATATTGGAAGCAAAATTTCTTTGAAAATGGCATAATAAACGTTTACATGTAGAATATTTTTTTTGCCAGTGTGTGTCAAGCTCAACGGGTTTTGGTGATTGTTAAGACCTGCAAAAATCAGCGTCCTTTTTTATTTTTAGGCAATGAGTTGCCCTGATTGGTATTTTTTGTAAAAGTGTATATATACACATCATCGCTCGTTGTACTCATTGCACAATGTTACTTTTATTGTCCAAAGGGGCAATCAAAAATGAATAAAACAAAATGGAAACGTACATACGTTTGGATCGGTGTGAAGCCAGTGAACAATTTGAGTGGTGGAAACTAAAAGAATATTCAGAAATGACTTAGTCATCACACTTAGAATGAGTTTACATTTTTTTGTACAAAATACCGTATGTGGGTTTTTTTTTTTATATAAGCCTCAAGGGCTAGGTGGCGCTGTATTTATAACTGAATGTTGTCATCGAGATACCTTCAGGCCTTGATTATAAGCATACATGTCAAGTGTGGGATTTTTTTTGGAGCATGTACCGTGGAGTTATTAAGCATATCCTTCATTCACGATATTGCTTTTAATGTCCACAGAGGCTATCAAAAATAAATAAAAATATATATATGTTTGGATAAGTCTGATGCCAGTGAACATTTTGAGTGGTGGAAACTAAAAGAATATTCATAAATGACTTAGTTATCACACTTAGAATGAGTTTACATTTTTTGTACAAAATACCGTATGTGGGGTATTTTTTTTTTTATGCCTCAAGGGCTAGGTGGCGCTGCATATATAACTGAATGTTGTCATAGAGATAGCTTCAGGCCTTGACGATAAACATACATGTCAAGTTTGGGATTTTTTGGAGCATGTACCGGGGAGTTATTAAGCATATCCTTTTTCAGTGCGAAACACAAAATTTGATGCCCCGCCTTCATCATATAGTATTTCGAAAGGTCAAGATTTTTCCCCCTGTCGTTGGCTCAGGTCTTGACATGGTCCAGGTCAAGTCTTAACTCAGTCAGATGAAACGTGTAGGAGAAGTGGGCAAAAGTCTGCGCCCTGTGAATGTGCAAAAATTGTCAAAAATGGGACATTCAAAAATTCGTAGCTCACTTCCTGTTCATTTTAGCATATGGGTCCAAGAGACTTTTTTGTAGGTCTTGGGCTCCCTCATACACCTAAAAATATTCGTCGTTCTTGCTTAAACGTACAACCGGGGCTGCTTCGTTAAAAACTTCTAGGGTGCGCTATTGAGTCATTTTTGTAAAAATAGCACAATCAACAATAAGATATTGCTCATTTTACCAGGCCAGATGAGTGTGCCAAGTTTCATGAGTTTCTGTGCATGTTTAGACCCTCAAAACTGGCGTTGTTTTCTTGGCGAACAGCGCTTAGCCACACCCACAGCAATTCGTGAAAACTCACAAACTTCGTGTTGTGACATCATGAAGGTCGAAACCCTCATCTGAGCAAATATGAGGTAGGTCCAGTTAACGTGTTTGGAGAAAAACGTAGAAGAAAATTCGTAATAAAAAAAATTGCCACTAGGTGGCGCTATCAGTTAGATGAAATATAAGTCAGTAGATGTCTTTAGGGCTGGACTCTCATCAAATGTGTGAAATTTTGAGAAGATAGGATCATCTCGGTCAAGTTAATGCAGCTTTTATTTTCACAAAAAATCTTCAGCCTTTGCGTCACCGTAGCGGCCACGCCCTTTGGCGAAAAGTTACAATATTCGGTGTGGGGCATGATCAACATCTTAAGGCTTTTCTGACCAATTTTCAAATGGATCCCTTCAACAAGCTCAGCACAGTAGCTAAAAACGTAAAGTATGACATTTATTGTAACCACTAAGTGGCGCTATATGTATAACTGAATTTTATCATATAGATGTTTTCAGGCCGTGACTATTACGTTGCCTGAGAAGTTTGAGATTTTTTGGAGCTTGAACATGGGAGTTATTAAGCATTTGCTCTTTCTGGACAAATGAAATTTTAAAGGCAATATTTGATGCCCCGCCCCCGTCATATAGTATTTCAAAAAGGCAAGATGTTTTGCCCAGTTGTTCTCTCAGGTCTTGAGATGATAAATGCCAAGTTTGAAGTCAATTGGATGAAAAATGTTTGCAAAGGGGGAAAAAAGCATGACCACAGTGAATGTGCCAAAATAGGCCAAAATTGGACATTAAAAAATTCATAGCTCACTTCCTGTACATTTTAGCTACATGGTCCCAATAGACTTTTTTGTGCGTCTCGGGGTGCTACACGTGCCTGCCAATTTTTGTTGCTCTAGCTCAAACGTGCCGGGCTTGGTTTTTATTTTTCTACGCTAGGGGGCGCTATCGAGTCGCATTGTTATGACGACTTAATAATATCAAATTTTTCGCCGGGCCTGAGGAGTGTGCAAAGTTCGGTGAGTTTTCGTGAATGTTTAGGTACCCAAAATCGCGATCGTTTGCGGAGAATAAAGAAGAAGAATAATAACTAGAGCTGCGAGCAGCTATAAAGGGCCCTCGCAGCCCGGGCCACGTTGGGGTACTTGCACGTTGGGGAACTTGCACATTGGGGTACTGGCACATTGGAAGCAGAATTTCTTTGAAAATGGCATGATAAACATGTGGACTTTTTTTTTTTTTTTGCCAGGTGTGATGAGTGTGTCAAGCTCAATGGGTTTTGGTGATTGTTAAGATCTGCAAAAATCAGCGTCTTTTTTTTATTTTTAGGCAATGAGTTGCTCTGATTGGTATTTTTCGTAAAAGTATATATACACACATCATCGCTCGTACTCATTGCACAATGTTGCTTTTATTGTCCATAGAGGCGATAAAAAAACTAAATAAAACTAAATAAAAAATACGTATGTTTGGATCGGTCTGATACCAGTGAACATATTGAGTGGTGGAAAGTAAAAGAATATTCATAAATGACTTAGTTATCACACTTACAATGAGTTTACAATTTTTGCAAAAATACCGTAAGTGAGGCATTTTTTTTTATGCCTCAAGGACTAGGTGGCGCTGTATTTATAACTGAATTTTGTCATAGAGATACCTTCAGGCCTTGACTCTAAATATACATTTCAAATATGGGATTTTTTGGAGCATGTACCTGGGAGTTATTAAGCATAGCCTTCATTCACCATATTGCTTTTAATGTCCATAGAGGCTATCAAAAATACATAAAACTAAATAACAAAAATATGTATGTTTGGTTAGGTCTGATGCCAGTGAATATTTTGAGTGGTGGAAGGTAAAAGAATATTCCTAAATGACTTAGTTATCACACTTAGAATGAGTTTACATTTTTTGTACAAAATACCGTAAGTGGGGTATTTTTTTTTCATGCCTCAAGGGCTAGGTGGCGCTGCATATATAACTGAATGTTGTCATAGAGATACCTTCAGGCCTTGACGATAAACATACATGTCAAGTTTGGGATTTTTTGGAGCATGTATCGGGGAGTTATTAAGCATATCCTTTTTCAGTGCGAAACACAAATTTTGATGCCCCGCCCTCATCATATAGTATTTCCAAAAGTCAAGATTTTTCCGTCTGTTGTTGGCTCAGGTCTTGGCATGGTCCAGGTCAAGTCATAAGTCAGTCGGATAAAACGTGTAGGAGAAGTGGGCAAAAGTATGCCCTCTGAAAATGTGCAAAAATCGTCAAAAATGGGACATTCAAAAATTCGTAGCTCACTTCCTGTTCATTTTAGCATATGGGTCCAAGAGTCTTTTTTGTAGGTCTTTGGCTCCCTCATACACGAAAAAATTTTCGTAGATCTTGCTTAAACATACAATCGGGGCTGCTTCGTTAAAAATTTCTAGGGGGCGCTATTGAGTCATTTTTGTAAAAATAGCACAATCAA
The DNA here is from genome assembly GCF_051991245.1 of Festucalex cinctus. Lineage (NCBI taxonomy): Eukaryota > Metazoa > Chordata > Actinopteri > Syngnathiformes > Syngnathidae > Festucalex > Festucalex cinctus. The sequence goes on from NC_135422.1 coordinate 28,045,668, forward strand.
CAATAAAATATTGTTCATTTTACCAGGCCAGATGTGTGTGCCAAGTTTCATGAGTTTCTGCGCATGTTTAGACCCTCAAAACTGGCGTTGTTTTCTTGGCGAACAGTGCTTAGCCACGCCCACAGCGACTCGCGAAAACTCACAAACTTCGTGTTGTGACAGCATGAAGGCCGACACCCTCATCTGAGCAAATATGAGGTAGGTCCAGTTAACATGGTTGGAGAAAAACATTGAAGAAAAATCGTAAGAAAAAAAATTGCCAGTAGGTGGCGCTATCAGTAAGATGAAATATAAGTTTGTAGATGTCTTTAGGGCTGGACTCTCATCAATTGTGTAAAATTTTGAGAAGATAGCATCATCTCGGCCAAGTTAATGCAGCTTTTGTTGTCACGAGAAATCTTCAGACTTTGCGGCACCGTAGCGGCCACGCCCTTTGGCGAAAAGTTACAATATTCGGTGTGGGGCATGATCAACATCTTAAGGCTTTTCTGACCAATTTTCAACTGGATCCCTTCAACGAGCTCAGCACAGTAGCTAAAAACGTAAAGTATGACAATTATTGTTACCACTAGGTGGCGCTACATGGATAACTGAATTTTATCATATAGATGTTTTCAGGCCGTGACTATTAAGTTGCCTGATAAGTTTGAGATTTTTTGGAGCTTGAACATGGGAGTTATTAAGCATTTGCTCTTTCTGGACAAATGAAATTTTAAAGGCAATATTTGATGCCCCGCCCCCGTCATATAGTATTTCGAAAAGGCAAGATTTTTTCCCCAGTTGTTCTCTCAGGTCTTGAGATGATAAATGCCAAGTTTGAAGTCAATTGGATGAAAAATGTTTGCAAAGGGGGAAAAAGCATGACCACAGTGAATGTGCCAAAATAGGCCAAAATTGGACATTAAAAAATTCATAGCTCACTTCCTGTACATTTTAGCTACATGGTCCCAATAGACTTTTTTGTGCGTCTCGGGGTGCTACACGTGCCTGCCAATTTTCGTTGCTCTAGCTCAAACGTGCCGGGCTTGGTTTTTATTTTTCTATGCTAGGGGGCGCTATAGAGTCGCGTTGTTATGACGACTTCATAATATCAAATTTTTCGCCGGGCCTGAGGAGTGTGCAAAGTTTGGTGAGTTTTCGTAAATGTTTAGGTACCCAAAATCGTGATCGTTTACGGAGAAGAAGAAGAAGAAGAAGAATAATAATAATAACTAGAGCTGCGAGCAGCTATAAAGGGCCCTCGCAGCCCGGGCGACGTTGGGGTACTTGCACGTTGGGGTACTTGCACGTTGGGGTACTGGCACGTTGGGGTACTGGCAAGTTTAGGTACGGCACATTGGAAGCAGAATTTCTTTGAAAATGGCATGATAAACCTTGACATGTGGATTTTTTTTTTTTTGTAAAAATACCGTTAAGTTGGTGTATTTTTTTTTATGCCTCTAGGGCTAGGTGGCGCTGTATATATAATGGAATGTTGTCATAGGGATACCTTCAAGCCTTGACTCTAAACATACATGTCAAGTGTGGGATTTTTTTGGAGCATGTACCGTGGAGTTATTAAGCATATCCTTCATTCACGATATTGCTTTTAATGTCCATTAGAGGCTATCAAAAATAAATAAAAAAGTACATGTTTGGATAAGTCTAATGCCAGTGAACATTTTGAGTGGTGGAAAGTAAAAGAATATTCATAAATGACTTAGTTATCACACTTAGAATGAGTTTACATTTTTTGTACAAAATACCGTATGTGGGGTATTTTTTTGTTTTGCCTCAAGGGCGAGGTGGCGCTGCATATATAACTGAATGTTGTCATAGAGATACCTTCAGGCCTTGACGATAAACATACATGTCAAGTTTGGGATTTTTTGGAGCATGTATCGGGGAGTTATTAAGCATATCCTTTTTCAGTGCGAAACACAAATTTTGATGCCCCGCGCTCATCATATAGTATTTCCAAAAGTCAAGATTTTTCCGTCTGTTGTTGGCTCAGGTCTTGGCATGGTCCAGGTCAAGTCATAAGTCAGTCGGATAAAACATGTAGGAGAAGTGGGCAAAAGTATGCCCCCTGAAAATGTGCAAAAATCGTCAAAAATGGGACATTCAAAAATTCGTACCTCACTTCCTGTTCATTTTAGCATATGGGTCCAAGAGACTTTTTTGTAGGTCTTTGGCTCCCTCATACACGTAAAAATTTTCGTAGATCTTGCTTAAACGTAGAATCGGGGCTGCTTCGTTAAAAATTTCTAGGGGGCGCTATTGAGTCATTTTTGTAAAAATAGTACAATCAACAATAAAATATTGTTCATTTTACCAGGCCAGATGTGTGTGCCAAGTTTCATGAGTTTCTGCGCATGTTTAGACCCTCAAAACTGGCGTTGTTTTCTTGGCGAACAGTGCTTAGCCACGGCCACAGCGATTCGCGAAAACTCACAAACTTCGTGTTGTGACATCATGAAGGCCGAAACCCTCATCTGAGCAAATATGAGGTTGGTCCAGTTAACGTGTTTGGAGAAAAATGTACAAGAAAATTCGTAAGAAAAAAAATTGCCACTAGGTGGCGCTATCAGTGAGATGAAATATAAGTTCGTAGATGTCTTAAGGGCTGGACTCTCATCAAATGTGTGAAATTTTGAGAAGATAGGATCATCTGGGTCAAGTTCATGCAGCTTTTATTGTCACGAAAAATTTTCGGACTTTGCGTCACCGTAGCGGCCACGCCCTTTGGCGAAAAGTTACAATATTCGGTGTGGGGCATGATCAACATCTTAAGGCTTTTCTGACCAATTTTCAACTGGATCCCTTCAACGAGCTCGGCACAGTAGCTAAAAACGTAAAGTATGACATTTATTGTTACCACTAGGTGGCGCTATATGTATAACTGAATTTTATCATATAGATGCTTTCAGGCCGTGACTATTACGTTGCCTGAGAAGTTTGAGATTTTTTGGAGCTTGAACATGGGAGTTATCACACTTAGAATGAGTTGACATTTTTTGTACAAAATACCGTATGTGGGGTATTTTTTTTTCACGCCTGAAGGGCTAGGTGGCGCTGCATATATAACTGAATTTTGTCATAGAGATACCTTCAGGGTTTGACTATAAACATACATGTCAAGTTTGGGATTTTTTGGAGCATGTACCGGGGAGTTATTAAGCATATCCTTTTTCGGTGCGAAACACAAAATTTGATGCCCCGCCCTCATCATATAGTATTTCCAAAAGTCAAGATTTTTCTGCCTGTAGTTGGCTCAGGTCTTGACATGGTCCAGGTCAAGTCTAAAGTCAGTCGGATGAAATGTGTAGGAGAAGTGGGCAAAAGTATGCCCCCTGAAAATGTGCAAAAATCGTCAAAAATGGGACATTCAAAAATTCATAGCTCACTTCCTGTTCATTTTAGCACATGGGTCCAAGAGACTTTTTTGTAGGTCTTGGACTCCCTCATACACCTAAAAATTTTCGTAGATCTTGCTTAAACGTACAATCGGGGCTGCTTCGTTAAAAATTTCTAGGGGGCGCTATTGAGTCATTTTTGTAAAAATAGGACAATACATGATAAAATATTGCTCATTTTGCCAGGCCAGATGTGTGTGCCAAGTTTCATGAGTTTCTGCGCATGTTTAGACCATCAAAACTAGCGTTGTTTTCTTGGCGAACAGTGCTTAGCCACGCCCACAGCGATTCGCGAAAACTCACAATACTTCGTGTTGTGACATCATGAAGGCCGAAACCCCCATCTGAGCAAATATGAGGTTGGTCCAGTTAACGTGTTTGGAGAAAAATGTACAAGAAAATTCGTAAGAAAAAAAATTGCCACTAGGTGGCGCTATCAGTTAGATGAAATATAAGTTCGTAGATGTCTTTAGGGCTGGACTCTCATCAAATGTGTGAAATTTTGAGAAGATAGGATCATCTCGGTCAAGTTCATGCAGCTTTTATTGTCACGAAAAATCTTCAGACTTTGCGTCACCGTAGCGGCCACGCCCTTTGGCGAAAAGTTACAATATTCGGTGTGGGGCATCACCAACATCTTAAGGCTTTTCTGACCAATTTTCAACTGGATCCCTTCAACGAGCTCAGCACAGTAGCTAAAAACGTAAAGTATGACATTTATTGTAACCACTAGGTGGCGCTATATGTATAACTGAATTTTTTCATATAGGTGTTTTCAGGCCGTGACTATTACGTTGCCTGAGAAGTTTGAGATTTTTTGGAGCTTGTACATGGGAGTTATTCAGCATTTGCTCTTTCTGGACAAATGAAATTTTAAAGGCAATATTTGATGCCCCGCCCCCGTCATATAGTATTTCGAAAACGCAAGATTTTTTGCCTAGTTTTTCTCTTAAGTCTTGAGATGATAAATGCCAAGTTTAAAGTCAATGGGATGAAAAATGTTTGCATAGGGGGAAAAAGTATGACCACAGTGAATGTGCCAAAATAGGCCAAAATTGGACATTAAAAAATTCATAGCTCACTTCCTGTACATTTTAGGAAATGGCTTCCACTGACTTTTTTGTGCGTCTCGTAGTGCTACACGTGCCTGCCAATTTTCGTAGCTCTAGCTCAAACGGGCCGGGATTGGTTTTTATTTTTCTACGCTAGGTGGCGCTATAGAGTCGCGTTGTTATGACAACTACATAATATCAAATTTTTCGCCGGGCCCGAAGAGACTGCAAAGTTTGGTGAGTTTTCGTAAATGTTTAGGCCCTCAAAAATGCGATCGTTTACGGAGAAGAAGAAGAAGAAGAATAATAATAATTCTTACAAAAACAAGAGGGACCTCGCAGCGGTCGCTGCTCGGGCCCTAATAATAATAATAATAATAATCCGATCGAAAAACAATAGGGACCTCGCAGCGGTAGCTGCTCGGGCCCTAACTAGAGCTGCGAGCAGCTATAAAGGGCCCTCGCAGCCCGGGCCACGTTGGGGTACTTGCACGTTGGGGTACTGGCACGTTGGGGTACTGGCATATTGGAAGCAAAATTTCTTTGAAAATGGCATAATAAACGTTTACATGTAGAATATTTTTTTGCCAGTGTGTGTGTCAAGCTCAACGGGTTTTGGTGATTGTTAAGACCTGCAAAAATCAGCGTCCTTTTTTATTTTTAGGCAATGAGTTGCCCTGATTGGTATTTTTTGTAAAAGTGTATATACACATCATCGCTCGTTGTACTCATTGCACAATGTTACTTTTATTGTCCAAAGGGGCAATCAAAAATGAATAAAACAAAATGGAAACGTACATACGTTTGGATCGGTGTGAAGCCAGTGAACAATTTGAGTGGTGGAAACTAAAAGAATATTCATAAATGACTTAGTTATCACACTTAGAATGAGTGTACATTTTTTGTACAAAATACTGTATGTGGGGTATTTATTTTTTTTTATATATAAGCCTCAAGGGCTAGGTGGCGCTGTATTTATAACTGAATGTTGTCATAGAGATACCTTCAGGCCTTGATTATAAGCATACATGTCAAGTGTGGGATTTTTTTTGGAGCATGTACCGTGGAGTTATTAAGCATATCCTTCATTCACGATATTGCTTTTAATGTCCATAGAGGCTATCAAAAATAAATAAAAATATATATATGTTTGGATAAGTCTGATGCCAGTGAACATTTTGAGTGGTGGAAACTAAAAGAATATTCATAAATGACTTCGTTATCACACTTAGAATGAGTTTACATTTTTTGTACAAAATACCGTATGTGGGGTATTTTTTTTTCATGCATCAAGGGCTAGGTGGCGCTGCATATATAACTGAATGTTGTCATAGAGATAACTTCAGGCCTTGACGATAAACATACATGTCAAGTTTGGGATTTTTTGGAGCATGTACCGGGGAGTTATCAAGCATATCCTTTTTCATTGCGAGACACAAATTTTGATGCCCCGCCCTCATCATATAGTATTTCGAAAAGTCAAAATTTTTCCCCCTGTCGTTGGCTCAGGATTTGACATGGTCCAGGCCAAGTCTTAACTCAGTCGGATGAAACGTGTAGGAGAAGTGGGCAAAAGTCTGCCCCCTGTGAATGTGCAAAAATCGTCAAAAATGGGACATTCAAAAATTCGTAGCTCACTTCCTGATCATTTTAGCATATGGGTACAAGAGACTTTTTTGTAGGTCTTGGGCTCCCTCATACACCTAAAAATATTCGTCGTTCTTGCTTAAACGTACAACCGGGGCTGCTTCGTTAAAAACTTCTAGGGGGCGCTATTGAGTCATTTTTGTAAAAATAGCACAATCAACAATAAAATATTGCTCATTTTACCAGGCCAGATGTGTGTGCCAAGTTTCATGAGTTTCTGTGCATGTTTAGACCCTCAAAACTGGCGTTATTTTCTTGGCGAACAGCGCTTAGCCACACCCACAGCAATTTGCGAAAACTCACAAACTTCGTGTTGTGACATCATGAAGGCCGAAACCCTCATCTGAGCAAATATGAGGTAGGTCCAGTTAACGTGTTTGGAGAAAAACGTAGAAGAAAATTCGTAAGAAAAAAAATTGCCACTAGGTGGCGCTATCAGTTAGATGAAATATAAGTCAGTAGATGTCTTTAGGGCTGGACTCTCATCAAATGTGTGAAATTTTGAGAAGATAGGATCATCTCGGTCAAGTTAATGCAGCTTTTATTTTCACGAAAAATCTTCAGACTTTGCGTCACCGTAGCGGCCACGCCCTTTGGCGAAAAGTTACAATATTCGGTGTGGGGCATGATCAACATCTTAAGGCTTTTCTGACCAATTTTCAAATGGATCCCTTCAACAAGCTCAGCACAGTAGCTAAAAACGTAAAGTATGACATTTATTGTAACCACTAGGTGGCGCTATATGTATAACTGAATTTTATCATATAGATGTTTTCAGGCCGTGACTATTACGTTGCCTGAGAAGTTTGAGATTTTTTGGAGCTTGAACATGGGAGTTATTAAGCATTTGCTCTTTCTGGACAAATGAAATTTTAAAGGCAATATTTGATGCCCCGCCCCCGTCATATAGTATTTCAAAAAGGCAAGATGTTTTGCCCAGTTGTTCTCTCAGGTCTTGAGATGATAAATGCCAAGTTTGAAGTCAATTGGATGAAAAATGTTTGCAAAGGGGGAAAAAGCATGACCACAGTGAATGTGCCAAAATAGGCCAAAATTGGACATAAAAAAATTCATAGCTCACTTCCTGTACATTTTAGCTACATGGTCCCAATAGACTTTTTTGTGCGTCTCGGGGTGCTACACGTGCCTGCCAATTTTTGTTGCTCTAGCTCAAACGTGCCGGGCTTGGTTTTTATTTTTCTACGCTAGGGGGCGCTATCGAGTCGCATTGTTAGACGACTTAATAATATCAAATTTTTCGCCGGGCCTGAGGAGTGTGCAAAGTTCGGTGAGTTTTCGTGAATGTTTAGGTACCCAAAATCGCGATTGTTTGCGGAGAATAAAGAAGAAGAAGAAGAAGAAGAAGAAGAAGAAGAAGAATAATAACTAGAGCTGCGAGCAGCTATAAAGGGCCCTCGCAGCCCGGGCCACATTGGGGTCCTTGCACGTTGGGGTACTTGCACTTTGGGGTACTGGCACGTTGGGGTACTGGCATATTGGAAGCAAAATTTCTTTGAAAATGGCATAATAAACGTTTACATGTAGTATATTTTTTTGCCAGTGTGTGTGACAAGCTCAACGGGTTTTGGTTGATTGTTAAGACCTGCAAAAATCAGCGTCCTTTTTTATTTTTAGGCAATGAGTTGCCCTGATTGGTATTTTTTTGTAAAAGTGTATATACACATCATCGCTCGTTGTACTCATTGCACAATGTTACTTTTATTGTCCAAAGGGGCAATTAAAAATGAATAAAACAAAATGGAAACGTACATACGTTTGGATCGGTGTGAAGCCAGTGAACAATTTGAGTGGTGGAAACTAAAAGAATATTCATAAATGACTTAGTTATCACACTTAGAATGATTGTACATTTTTTGTACAAAATACCGTATGTGGGGTATTTTTTATTTTTTTTTATATAAGCCTCAAGGGCTAGGTGCCGCTGTATTTATAACTGAATTTTGTCATAGAGATACCTTCAGGCCTTGACTCTAAATATACATTTCAAATATGGGATTTTTTGGAGCATGTACCTGGGAGTTATTAAGCATATCCTTCATTCACCATATTGCTTTTAATGTCCATAGAGGCTATCAAAAATACATAAAACTAAATAACAAAAATATGTATGTTTGGTTAGGTCTGATGCCAGTGAATATTTTGAGTGGTGGAAGGTAAAAGAATATTCCTAAATGACTTCGTTATCACACTTAGAATGAGTTTACATTTTTTGTACAAAATACCGTAAGTGGGGTATTTTTTTTTCATGCCTCAAGGGCTAGGTGGCGCTGCATATATAACTGAATGTTGTCATAGAGATACCTTCAGGCCTTGACGATAAACATACATGTCAAGTTTGGGATTTTTTTGGAGCATGTATCGGGGAGTTATTAAGCATATCCTTTTTCAGTGCGAAACACAAATTTTGATGCCCCGCCCTCATCATATAGTATTTCCAAAAGTCAAGATTTTTCCGTCTGTTGTTGGCTCAGGTCTTGGCATGGTCCAGGTCAAGTCATAAGTCAGTCGGATAAAACGTGTAGGAGAAGTGGGCAAAAGTATGCCCTCTGAAAATGTGCAAAAATCGTAAAAAATGGGACATTCAAAAATTCGTAGCTCACTTCCTGTTCATTTTAGCATATGGGTCCAAGAGTCTTTTTTGTAGGTCTTTGGCTCCCTCATACACGTAAAAATTTTCGTAGATCTTGCTTAAACGTACAATCGGGGCTGCTAAGTTAAAAATTTCTAGGGGGCGCTATTGAGTCATTTTTGTAAAAATAGCACAATCAACAATAAAATATTGTTCATTTTACCAGGCCAGATGTGTGTGCCAAGTTTCATGAGTTTCTGCGCATGTTTAGACCCTCAAAACTGGCGTTGTTTTCTTGGCGAACAGTGCTTAGCCACGCCCACAGCGACTCGCGAAAACTCACAAACTTCGTGTTGTGACAGCATGAAGGCCGACACCCTCATCTGAGCAAATATGAGGTAGGTCCAGTTAACATGGTTGGAGAAAAACATTGAAGAAAAATCGTAAGAAAAAAAATTGCCAGTAGGTGGCGCTATCAGTAAGATGAAATATAAGTTTGTAGATGTCTTTAGGGCTGGACTCTCATCAATTGTGTAAAATTTTGAGAAGATAGCATCATCTCGGTCAAGTTAATGCAGCTTTTGTTGTCACGAGAAATCTTCAGACTTTGCGGCACCGTAGCGGCCACGCCCTTTGGCGAAAAGTTACAATATTCGGTGTGGGGCATGATCAACATCTTAAGGCTTTTCTGACCAATTTTCAACTGGATCCCTTCAACGAGCTCAGCACAGTAGCTAAAAACGTAAAGTATGACAATTATTGTTACCACTAGGTGGCGCTACATGGATAACTGAATTTTATCATATAGATGTTTTCAGGCCGTGACTATTAAGTTGCCTGATAAGTTTGAGATTTTTTGGAGCTTGAACATGGGAGTTATTAAGCATTTGCTCTTTCTGGACAAATGAAATTTTAAAGGCAATATTTGATGCCCCGCCCCCGTCATATAGTATTTCGAAAAGGCAAGATTTTTTCCCCAGTTGTTTTCTCAGGTCTTGAGATGATAAATGCCAAGTTTGAAGTCAATTGGATGAAAAATGTTTGCAAAGGGGGAAAAAGCATGACCACAGTGAATGTGCCAAAATAGGCCAAAATTGGACATTAAAAAATTCATAGCTCACTTCCTGTACATTTTAGCTACATGGTCCCAATAGACTTTTTTGTGCGTCTCGGGGTGCTACACGTGCCTGCCAATTTTCGTTGCTCTAGCTCAAACGTGCCGGGCTTGGTTTTTATTTTTCTATGCTAGGGGGCGCTATAGAGTCGCGTTGTTATGACGACTTCATAATATCAAATTTTTCGCCGGGCCTGAGGAGTGTGCAAAGTTTGGTGAGTTTTCGTAAATGTTTAGGTACCCAAAATCGTGATCGTTTACGGAGAAGAAGAAGAAGAAGAAGAAGAAGAATAATAACTAGAGCTGCGAGCAGCTATAAAGGGCCCTCGCAGCCCGGGCCACGTTGGGGTACTTGCACGTTGGGGAACTTGCACATTGGGGTACTGGCACATTGGAAGCAGAATTTCTTTGAAAATGGCATGATAAACGTGGATTTTTTTTTTTTTTTTTTTGCCAGGTGTGATGAGTGTGTCAAGCTCAATGGGTTTTGGTGATTGTTAAGATCTGCAAAAATCAGCGTCTTATTTTTTATTTTTAGGCAATGAGTTGCCCTGATTGGTATTTTTTGTAAAAGTGTATATACACATCATCGCTCGTTGTACTCATTGCACAATGTTACTTTTATTGTCCAAAGGGGCAATCAAAAATGAATAAAACAAAATGGAAATGTACATACGTTTGGATCGGTGTGAAGCCAGTGAACAATTTGAGTGGTGGAAACTAAAAGAATATTCATAAATGACTGAGTTATCACACTTAGAATGAGTGTACATTTTTTGTACAAAATACCGTATGTGGGGTATTTTTTTTTTATTCCTCAAGGGCTAGGTGGCGCTGCATATATAACTGAATGTTGTCACAGAGATAACTTCAGGCCTTGACGATAAACATACATGTCAAGTTTGGGATTTTTTGGAGCATGTACCGGGGAGTTATCAAGCATATCCTTTTTCATTGCGAAACACAAAATTTGATGCCCCGCCCTCATAATATAGTATTTCGAAAAGACAAAATTTTTCCCCCCTGTCGTTGGCTCAGGTCTTGACATGGTCCAGGCCAAGTCTTAACTCAGTCGGATGAAACGTGTAGGAGAAGTGGGCTAAAGTCTGCCCCCTGTGAATGTGCAAAAATCGTCAAAAATGGGACATTCAAAAATTCGTAGCTCACTTCCTGTTCATTTTAGCATATGGGTCCAAGAGACTTTTTTGTAGGTCTTGGGCTCCCTCATACACCTAAAAATATTCGTCGTTCTTGCTTAAACGTACAACCGGGGCTGCTTCGTTAAAAACTTCTAGGGGGCGCTATTGAGTAATTTTTGTAAAAATAGCACAATCAACAATAAAATATTGCTCATTTTACCAGGCCAGATGTGTGTGCCAAGTTTCATAAGTTTCATGAGTTTCTGTGCATGTTTAGACCCTCAAAACTGGCGTTGTTTTCTTGGCGAACAGCGCTTAGCCACGCCCACAGCAATTCGCGAAAACTCACAAACTTCGTGTTGTGACATCATGAAGGCCGAAACCCTCATCTGAGCAAATAAGAGGTAGGTCCAGTTAACGTGTTTGGAGAAAAACGTAGAAGAAAATTCGTAATAAAAAAAATTGCCACTAGGTGGCGCTATCAGTTAGATGAAATATAAGTCAGTAGATGTCTTTAGGGCTGGACTCTCATCAAATGTGTGAAATTTTGAGAAGATAGGATCATCTCGGTCAAGTTAATGCAGCTTTTATTTTCACGAAAAATCTTCAGACTTTGCGTCACCGTAGCGGCCACGCCCTTTGGCGAAAAGTTACAATATTCGGTGTGGGGCATGATCAACATCTTAAGGCTTTTCTGACCAATTTTCAAATGGATCCCTTCAACGAGCTCAGCACAGTAGCTAAAAACGTAAAGTATGACATTTATTGTAACCACTAGGTGGAGCTATATGTATAACTGAATTTTATCATATAGATGTTTTCAGGCCGTGACTATTACGTTGCCTGAGAAGTTTGAGATTTTTTGGAGCTTGTACATGGGAGTTATTCAGCATTTGCTCTTTCTGGACAAATGAAATTTTAAAGGCAATATTTGATGCCCCGCCCCCGTCATATAGTATTTCAAAAAGGCAAGATGTTTTGCCCAGTTTTTCTCTCAGGTCTTGAGATGATAAATGCCAAGTTTGAAGTCAATTGGATGAAAAAATTTTGCAAAGGGGGAAAAAGCATGACCACAGTGAATGTGCCAAAATAGGCCAAAATTGGACATAAAAAAATTCATAGCTCACTTCCTGTACATTTTAGCTACATGGTCCCAATAGACTTTTTTGTGCGTCTCGCGGTGCTACACGTGCCTGCCAATTTTTGTTGCTCTAGCTCAAACGTGCCGGGCTTGGTTTTTATTTTTCTACGCTAGGGGGCGCTATCGAGTCGCATTGTTATGACGACTTCATAATATCAAATTTTTCGCCGGGCCTGAGGAGTGTGCAAAGTTTGGTGAGTTTTCGTGAATGTTTAGGTACCCAAAATCGCGATCGTTTGCGGAGAATAAAGAAGAAGAATAATAATAATAATAATAATAATTTTTACAAAAACAATAGGGACCTCGCAGCGGTCGCTGCTCGGGCCCTAATAATAATAATAATAATCCGATCGAAAAACAATAGGGACCTCGCAGCGGTAGCTGCTCGGGCCCTAATAATAATAATAATTTTTACAAAAACAATAGGGACCTCGCAGCGGTCGCTGCTCGGGCCCTAATAATAATTTTTACAAAAACAATAGGGACCTCGCAGCGGTCGCTGCTCGGGCCCTAACTAGAGCTGCGAGCAGCTATAAAGGGCCCTCGCAGCCCGGGCCACGTTGGGGTCCTTGCACGTTGGGGTACTTGCACGTTAGGGTACTGGCACGTTGGGGTACTGGCATATTGGAAGCAAAATTTCTTTGAAAATGGCACAATAAACGTTTACATGTAGAATATTTTTTTTTGCCAGTGTGTGTCAAGCTCAACAGGTTTTGGTGATTGTTAAGACCTGCAAAAATCAGCGTCCTTTTTTATTTTTAGGCAATGAGTTGCCCTGATTGGTATTTTTTGTAAAAGTGTATATACACATCATCGCTTGTTGTACTCATTGCACAATGTTACTTTTATTGTCCAAAGGGGCAATCAAAAATGAATAAAACAAAATGGAAACGTACATACGTTTGGATCGGTGTGAAGCCAGTGAACAATTTGAGTGGTGGAAACTAAAAGAATATTCATAAATGACTTAGTTATCACACTTAGAATGAGTTTACATTTTTTGTACAAAATACCGTATGTGGGTTTTTTTTTTTTTATGCCTCAAGGGCTAGGTGGCGCTGTATTTATAACTGAATGTTGTCATAGAGATACCTTCAGGCCTTGATTATAAGCATACATGTCAAGTGTGGGATTTTTTTTGGAGCATGTACCGTGGAGTTATTAAGCATATCCTTCATTCACGATATTGCTTTTAATGTCCACAGAGGCTATCAAAAATAAATAAAAATATATATATGTTTGGATAAGTCTGATGCCAGTGAACATTTTGAGTGGTGGAAACTAAAAGAATATTCATAAATGACTTAGTTATCACACTTAGAATGAGTTTACATTTTTTGTACAAAATACCGTATGTGGGGTATTTTTTTTTTTTATGCCTCAAGGGCTAGGTGGCGCTGCATATATAACTGAATGTTGTCATAGAGATAACTTCAGGCCTTGACGATAAACATACATGTCAAGTTTGGGATTTTTTGGAGCATGTACTGGGGAGTTATCAAGCATATCCTTTTTCATTGCGAAACACAAATTTTGATGCCCCGCCCTCATCATATAGTATTTCGAAAAGTCAAAATTTTTCCCCCTGTCGTTGGCTCAGGTCTTGACATGGTCCAGGCCAAGTCTTAACTCAGTCGGATGAAACGTGTAGGAGAAGTGGGCAAAAGTCTGCCCCCTGTGAATGTGCAAAAATCGTAAAAAATGGGACATTCAAAAATTCATAGCTCACTTCCTGTTCATTTTAGCATTTGGGTCCAAGAGACTTTTTTGTAGGACTTGGGCTCCCTCATACACCTAAAAATATTCGTCGTTCTTGCTTAAACGTACAACCGGGGCTGCTTCGTTAAAAACTTCTAGGGGGCGCTATTGAGTCATTTTTGTAAAAATAGCACAATCAACAATAAAATATTGCTCATTTTACCAGGCCAGATGTGTGTGCCAAGTTTCATGAGTTTCTGTGCATGTTTAGACCCTCAAAACTGGCGTTGTTTTCTTGGCGAACAGCGCTTAGCCACACCCACAGCAATTCGCGAAAACTCACAAACTTCGTGTTGTGACATCATGAAGGCCGAAACCCTCATCTGAGCAAATATGAGGTAGGTCCAGTTAACGTGTTTGGAGAAAAACGTAGAAGAAAATTCGTAAGAAAAAAAATTGCCACTAGGTGGCGCTATCAGTTAGATGAAATATAAGTCAGTAGATGTCTTTAGGGCTGGACTCTCATCAAATGTGTGAAATTTTGAGAAGATAGGATCATCTCGGTCAAGTTCATGCAGCTTTTATTTTCACGAAAAATCTTCAGACTTTGCGTCACCGTAGCGGCCACACCCTTTGGCGAAAAGTTACAATATTCTGTGTGGGGCATGATCAACATCTTAAGGCTTTTCTGACCAATTTTCAAATGGATCCCTTCAACAAGCTCAGCACAGTAGCTAAAAACGTAAAGTATGACATTTATTGTAACCACTAGGTGGCGCTATATGTATGACTGAATTTTGTCATATAGATGTTTTCAGGCCGTGACTATTACGTTGCCTGAGAAGTTTGAGATTTTTTGGAGCTTGAACATGGGAGTTATTAAGCATTTGCTCTTTCTGGACAAATGAAATTTTAAAGGCAATATTTGATGCTCCGCCCCCGTCATATAGTATTTCGAAAAGGGAAGATGTTTTGCCCAGCTGTTCTCTCAGGTCTTGAGATGGTAAATGCCAAGTTTGAAGTCAATTGGATGAAAAATGTTTGCAAAGGGGGAAAAAGCATGACCACAGTGAATGTGCCAAAATAGGCCAAAATTGGACATTAAAAAATTCATAGCTCATTTCCTGTACATTTTAGCTACATGGTCCCAATAGACTTTTTTGTGCGACTCGGGGTGCTACACGTGCCTGCCAATTTTCGTTGCTCTAGCTCAAACGTGTCGGGCTTGGTTTTTATTTTTCTACGCTAGGGGGCGCTATAGAGTCGCGTTGTTATAACGACTTCATAATATCAAATTTTTCGCTGGACCTGAGGAGTGTGCAAAGTTCGGTGAGTTTTCGTGAATATTTAGGTACCCAAAATCGCGATTGTTTGCGGAGAATAAAGAATAATAATAATAATAATAATAATAATAATTTTTACAAAAACAATAGGGACCTCGCAGCGGTCGCTGCTCGGGCCCTAATAATAATTTTTACAAAAACAATAGGGACCTCGCAGCGGTCGCTGCTCGGGCCCTAACTAGACTAAGTGGAATTTCTGGAGAAATTGCGTGGGAATGCTGAAAACTGAATGTTAAGATTTAAATGCATGTGGAATGCTTATGAAGTAAATTGAGAGATAAATTATGCAATTCTAGCCTCCTGGTTTACTGGACAATACCAACTGCGCCACCGAGCAGTATCAGACACCTGGTAATGATAAGTTATATGTATGGAAGAGGGCGTGGAAAGTGATACTTAGAAAAAGTTCAATGTCTGACCCATTGAAAATGAATAGGGAAAACTTGATATTAAATGTTAACTTGTGCAAATAATGTAAGTAATGTGGAATCAGACCATATATACCTCGGGAGGCATGAATTTTTTAAGCTAGTTGAAATTTGAACAATGTAAATTGGAGGTATTACGTAGGAGTTGTTACGCGGCAAAGAAGTGTGGAGAATAAAAATCACAATAATATATGTGGGAATGCTTCATTCCCACAATAAATACATTTAAAAATCCGGTTAGCATTGGCATGTATTGTGAAGGACAGAGTGGAGATGGTAAGGTAAAGCGCAGCATGTTCCAAAAATCTTCTAAATCTAAAAATCTCAGATTAACTTGTCACCATGGCCAAAATATTTCCTCAATTCGCATCATATTTAGACATTTCATCAAAAGCGTCTTCTTTCCGAAAAATGCACATGCAAAAACCTTTTATTAAGCTTTATTTTGACTCGAAGTGTGGCAGTCACAAAATAGCTGCATTGACCACAAAGTTAATTTCTGCTGCTTTATCTGCCTGAAATTGTTCTTAGAATGCCTGTTAACCTGCTCTAATTTAGTCCCCGCCCACTCATCACGAAGATTAACACAAACTTTCCGCAGCACCTACAAAATAAAAGTAACGACATATTCCAGCTGTCAGGACAGCTTTATTGTGACGAGGTGCGACAACAACTGTGCACTTTTGACATTTTTGTCCGTCAAAGAGGGCAGTCAGCACATGCTTGTTTCTGAATGACAAAATTAGCGCTGTCAAAGTTAAAGTGTTAACTAATTAATTAATCACAAAAAAATATTGCATTAATCGTGTATTAACGCAGATTAATCGCACTATTAATTTTGACCGCAGCTGATCCTTTAGCTTGACACATGATGGCTACTTTAAAAGTAGCACAGGTTGTGTTTGAACAATAAACATAACATGCATTAAAGTGAAGCATTTAATAAATGTTTGCGTGTGACATTCAGAATATTTGTTCATGTCAAACTATTGGGGTCATTTTTTCCACTTTAAATTAAGCAAGTAATTAACTGATTAGAAAAAGAGGAGGATGAGACGACCTCTTAACATTAAATGCCGAAAAAAATTAACACAATAAGAGGTGCATTTTAAATTTAAACAATGTTGAGAAAAAGCCTTTTTAATTAAGTGATTAATCAAAATTTTAAGATGTGATTAATCTGATTAAAAAATGTCATCGTTTTACAGCTCTAGACAAAATCCATCGGGGTGACAGAGAACTTTAATCCATGCATTCTCTTTTTCAAAATAAAAGCGCCAAATAAAAACTTGGGGTTTTTACATCTGATTTCCACTATTTTCTTCCTCTAATTTGTAATTTTGTTTGACCAATTCAAACGTTCCAACTTTAAACTGTTAACAGATGTTTTCCCAAATTTAAAATGTTGGAGTTTTTACCTTTAATTCTGACATGACTTGGTCAATTCAAAACAGTCTTACTTCAAACTGTTAAGCAGCAAGTGTCAGCAGTCCCATTCAAAATTTCTGCGGGAATTTTCTAGGTTTTTGTTTTTTTACTCATCATATGTAAGTGAGGCTCCGCCTTCCTTTTCTCCCCCGTCCGCACTTCCCTGCTTTCGATTTAGACCTGCTTCCAGATGATGTTTGATGGGTTCGATGGGCTCTGGGCAGACCAGTTAATTATTGTAAGCTAATGGGCCTGGTCGGACCAAGTTTTGTACAATAGTTTAGGTCATAGGTGTCAAACTCATATTAGCTCAGGTGCCGCATGGATCAAAATATATTACCAAGTGGGCCGGGGTATATAATGGTATACAAGTTTTGCCGTTAGTTATACACAGATTTTCACTATTTGCGGGTTAGCCCTAAATTACGGAGCTCAACTGTAATCATACTGTTCCAAAAAACAACATGAATGCAACACTGCCTGTATGTGTTCTGGACGTGTTTTTCTACCTGTTTTGCATACATATTGTTCGCAGAATGCGTTGTGTGGCGCAGTTAACGCATTCACTTGCCGCAATTTTCACTGAAGCAACCCCCTTCGCTCCTGGCTGTTTTCCTGGATTTTGACTGATTTTTGCAAGGCCCACAGAATATTGTGTTATAAAAACATGAAACTTACCAAAAGAAAGATTAACGTCTCTTCTTTCATCAGAAAAAAAAAATCGGTTTCCGTATTGCAGCAATTAGCATTAGAATATAGCTAAGAGTTATCATGATTCACAAATCTGTTTAGAACTGTGAGGAAATCAGCTTGTTTTCAACATGGCCCTGGTTGATCTCTTATACTCTGCTGCCACCACCTGGCCGTTTTTGTAATAACAACCGTTCTCTGCAGCTCAGAGGCTGCATCAAAGCCTTCTGTATGCTTATGGGCAAACTCGGTCCTTGAGGGCCGGAGTACTTCAGGTCTTGCAGGTTTCCCTCTTCCAACACAAGCTGTTTCCAATCAATGGGATCGTTAGGGCTGGTGTTGGAAGAGGGAAACCTGCAAGACCTGAAGTACTCCGGCCCTTGAGGACCGAGTTTGCCCATCCCTGCGCGGCGGGCGGAGTCCCGGAGTCTAGCATAATAAAAAAAACATAAATACGTCTTTGGAACACTGTTAATATTTAAAATAGAACGTATTTATACCTTTTTGGGAGCAAATGAGTTAATGTTATAAGGATTTAATCCTTGTGATATATATTGTGTTACCAGTAATTAATTTGTGTTGTATTTAACATGTTTATGTTGGTCTAGGATTTAAAATAAATAAATAAAATAAACAAACCGTAACTAAGTTGTGTGTAAAATAATGACATCCAGGACGATTCCCCGTACAAGTTGCATTGCTCATCTGAGGACTGCTTGTGAAATGATAAATTTATATGTTTTGATTGTGGCCAGCTGATTAACTCATTCACTCCCAGCCATTTTCACAGAAGCAATCCCGTTCACTCCCGGCTGTTTTACTGGATTTTGACTGATTTTTCAAGTCCCACAGAATATTGTGTTCTATTGCTATAAAAGCATGGAACCTATCAAAAGAAAGATTAAAGCCTCTTCTTTCATCAGGAAAAAAAAAAGTACGTTTCGATCTGTTTCTGTTTTGCAGCAATTAGCATTAGAAGAGAGCTAAGTTTCATCAGTTTTCACAAATGTATTTAAAATTGTAATTTAGCTTTTTCTCTACATGGCCCTGGTTGATCTCCTTTGCTCTGCTGCCACCTGCTACCTGCTGGCCGTTTGAACTACCATTTTTGTAACCGTTCTTTGCTGTTGAGAGGCTCATCAAAGCCTTCTGTATGCTCTAGCATAAAAAAAAACAAAAAAACGTATAAATACATCTTTGGGACACTTAAAACATTAAAAAAAACGTATTTAGACGTTATTGGGAGAAATTAATAAATTGGTCAGACATTACAAATTATTTTTTACTTTACAAAATCATCTTGCGGGCGGGGCTAAACCCCTTTGCGGGCCTGATCCGGCCCGCGGGCCATATGTTTGACACCACTGGTTTAGGAGATGTGTTTCAATACTTTTGCTGATACGTCATGTTTACCTTTTCGGGGAGGTTAATGATGGGTTCGCCTGGTGGCCCATTGTATCCAAGCAGCGCTTGTAGGAAGTAGCGGCTACTGGCAGCGAGGATGGCCCTGTGCGCTCGTACCTCCCTGCCCTCCACCAACACAGTCACATCGCACAGGATGCCTTGTCTCCGCTGCTCCTCAAGGCTCAACAACACGTTGGAACAGTGGACTTTCGACTCGTACACGTATACAGGCACTGCTGCCTCACCCTCCCGCTCATCGCCTGCCGACATCACTTCCAATGGCATCCTAGGCAAAAGAAACCAGAAGAATAAAGGTTAAGCAGAAATTTATAGTTGGAGGTAACTCAAATTGTTTTTGTCTTCCCATATTAAAGCAAGTTATACATAAGGAGGCAGTTTACAGTCATTGATTGTGGGAGTTTGTTAGTGTATTACTAGCCACTTAAAATAAAGGGTGAACATATGTTGTCTCTTACAATATTTAATGTATAGAAATTTATATGTATTTCTGTCATCCTTGCCGATCAGTGGGCAGCCACAATCCTGGAGTACCTTGGTCACCATAGCTACTGGCTTGGAGGGCCATTATTAACCAAAACTTCAAACTGTGGGGTGCTTATCCGCTGTATCAACATGTCACTATTTTACACACAGTCACGGTTTGTTTAAAAGTAAACATTTCTGGGCCGATACCGGACATTCGAGTTTGGTTGGTGTGCAGTACTCTCAGCACTGTCTTGTAGGGCTGCACAATATATCGAAAAAATATCGATATCGCGATATTGGCCCTTGCAATATGCATATCGCAAAGGCACGCAATAAGTTTTATATGGAATTTTATGCTTTTTATATGAATTTGACCAGTCATATGCTAACTAAAATGTGCATCGCCATTCAATAGTTGAAAATTATCAAGACATAATTACAATTAATTAACTAAGATTACATGAAGGTTTCTTATTTTGCCCCATGAAAAATGTTTTTCTTTCATTAGGTAATAAAAATTTAATTTCTTTAGGTAAATGTTAAATATCGCAATAATATCGATATCGCGATGTTCCGCCAGTATATCGCATATCGCATGTTTTTCCAATATCGTGCAGCCCTACTGTCTTGTATTTATTTTCTTTCTTGACTTGATTTGTAGCTCGGCACACAAATACTGCATAATGTCAGACTTCTTCTTCATACGTCCTTATTCTTTTTCTGTGAAGTATGTCGTTATGTGAACTCTCAGTGTTCAGACTGAGGCACCCACAGTTGAATTCACTGGTGCCTCAGTACAGAATAAGATGACAAACTTGTGTTGCTGGTTAAATGGGAATGGTTAAAGGTATTCCTAAATGTTACTAAAGTTCTACGACCACATATTTTTGTCATGACTCGAGTCATGCATGAGTAATGTTTGAGTCTTGTCTGGGTTACGTTTAAGTAGAGTTCATGACCGTGCGCCAGAGTTCACGACCCGTTACGTGTCTGTTTCGGTATTGATGTAACAGCATCCAGTTTCAACTAGTTTTAGGCTATATGATGTCTGGACTATATGATGTCAAGGATCTTTTATGCTATATGTTTGTTGATGTCAGGAACCTACTCGACAGCCAGAGTCGACAGCCAATCAGCCATGTCAGTTCTAGTACTCACATGTCTAGCCTCAACCAATGAGATTGATTGACTGTCTATTTATCAAATGTGTGTGTTCGCCAGATTATTGCTCAGCTGTTCCTGTGTACAGCTCTCTTAGGTTCTGCCTCCAATGTGAAAAAAAATAAATAAAATCTTATTTTTTTCTGTGTTTGAGATCCTACCTCTCAGCACACAACAATTTTGATTGGGATTTTTTCTGTGTTTCATTTTATTTATTCAAATTCATTTTATTGTGTGTTCTATTAAAAAAAATACTTTATGAACAAAAAGAAAAAAGAAAAAAATGCCATTAAAATGCTATGTTAGTGTATATAGGTCTTTCTTTAAAAACATCTGTCTTTTTTTTTTTTTTTTGGTATTAAAAGTATGAGTGCGATTGGTACTTGGTATCCGTGACAACTTGTCACTACTAGTTGAGTACTTGTACAGATATCAGTTTGAAAAAATGTATCAGACATCCCTAATAAAAAACTAACAATTTATTTCCAAGTTATATTTAGGTCTCACTAAGCAGAGTAGTAATACAAAAAAAAAAGAAAAAGCCAACATTATTTTCAGTCAAGGAAAATGGAATGTGTGGTGTCTCAGAATTTTGTCCCAGGTTGGCAATTTTATTGCTTGTTTTTGTGTATACCAGGCTTCCCCAATCCTGGTCCTTGAGCACCGGAATCCTGCAGGGTTTATTTGTTTCCATCCTTCAACACCAAATTCTGAATATCAGGATCATTGCCAGGCTTCTGCAGCGAATGCTGATGAGCTGATTATATGAATCAGGTGTGTTAGTGGGCGCAAACATCCAAAACCTGCAGCCCTCGATGACCAGGGTTGGATTGGGGAAGCCTGGTGTGTACTGTTTCACAAAGTGGTCTAAAAACACAGAAAATTGTAATAAAACACACTAACTATTTGCTGTAAGTGATACTCATGCAAGCCAACATTCAGTACACACATGCTTTTATTGTGTTTCCATTCCTTCTGTTATTAGAGGTGTCAGCCGATTAAAATTTTTAATCGTAATTAATCGCATGACTTCAATAATTAACTGCCGATTAATCGCACATGAATCGCATATTTTATATCTCAATTTATATCTAAATTTACATTTGTTTTCCCCCTAATTTAAATATGGTTGTATTTTTTTAGTCATTAATAAAGTAATTTTATAACAATTCAATAAAAAAAGTTTAAAAATTCATCGTTAGAGTAATTTCATAACAAATTTAAAAAAGTTAAAAATAAAATAAAGTATGTACTGTACTGTACTGTAAAACCAAACCAAAGTGTGACTGATTTGTTTTGGTCATTTTTCTGTCACTACAACATGGCATAATTGCATTTGTAAGACAATGGTGACAGCTCAGTGCATTTTTCTTTTCATATTAGGAGCTGCCTAATTTTTTAAAATGAAGTAACTTGTGAAATTATGCACATTTTTAAAACTGTAAAATACAGCACAGTCCCCACAAATATATGCATTCGCTGATGCTTTTATTTTGTCAAGTGAAATAGGATGTGCATTGTAAAATGACAAATTTTTACTGCATAGGAACCAGAAACGATCAATGTGTTCTTTTCATATTAAGAGCTATTTTATTTTAAACAATAAGTAACTTGAGAGTTTATGCACATTTTAAAATTGTAAAATACAACTTGACGCCAATCCCCACAAATAGATGCAGTAGAATTTATTACTGCTAAATTGTGTTATAGTGACTCCTTTTCACGACGTTGGACGCTTTTATTTTGTTAAGTTCTCGACACTTTCAGTTGAACCCTTATGAGATATTTTGTGGAGTTCAATCCATTTTCTTAACCGCTTACTCCTCACAAGTGTCGTGGGGGTGTTGGAGACTATCCCAGCCAGCTTCGGGCGATTGACGGGGTACACCCAGAACTGGTTGCCAGTCAATTGCAGGGCACACAATAAATTATTCATCACAGAAATAAAATGTACAAAAGCAGAAGCATGCGCCTATAGTAAACATGCACACATAATAAATTAAACACTTTTGACTCACCAGTTTCACCCAGTCTGTATATGTGTGGATGGGGACCATTCTGTTTTTTTCAATGTCCTACTTTCTTCCATCTCTGGCCCGATTATGTCTTACTTCCATCTCAGATTCTGTATCTTTGGTGTGTACTATTTATTTGCTCATACACGTATAAAGCATGTATGCATGAATCCGCATTTGCATATACTGAATGTGCGTTTGCAGCAAAGCCAGAGGGACACTAGGAAGTGGTATAACTCCCCCTGGAACACCAATAACTATACCATAGTTGCCCTAGGAAATGTTGAGATGTATTTATTTACATTACTACTACGGATGGGATGGTAGGCTACTTCCCAGATAGCAAGATGACATAGAATCAACATTGATTTTCCATCCAAATCATCGGTATGGTTGACATTGAAATTTCCGACAATAAACAACGTTGAATCAACGTAACATTGAAACAACATTGTTCTATATGTCAGGCGATGGTTGGGTTAACATTGTTTAATCGTTGATGGACTAACGTTGACAAATAAGTTCATTTATGATTGGAAATATGATTGATAAGTCATCGAATTATGGATGAGCGGGGGTTATGGTCGAAAAAGAATTGTTTTTTTGGGTGACCAAACTTTTTTTTCTCTCTCTCTCTCTCTTTTTGGTCACTCACTGAGGCTCACTCACACAAACACGCACACAAACATGATCTCCCGGATGGGCAATCTAACCCACAGAGCCTGGGGTGCCGAACTCAATTGAAAACCATTGTGAGTGTGCGTGTGTGCGCTAGGGTTGTCACAAGAACCGATACAGTGATACCTCAGCTCACGAACATAATTGGTTCCCAGAAAGTGTGTGTAAGGCGAAAAGTTAATCTTCCGAACATTTATTTCTCATAAGAAACCATTAAAATGAGAATAATCCGTTCCCAGGTGTCACGCCGCCACCTGCGTGACAGGCCTTTATTGTCATAGTCATGTTTCCTGTTTTATTTTGAATTTCTGATTCCCTTCGCACCCCAGGTCACTTGCCCTTCCTGCAGTTCACTAATTACCGGTCCCCGCCCATGATCATGTCCACCTGCCACCAATCAACCAAGACAATAAAAGCCACCTGCATTCTCCCCTCCGTTGCCGAAGTGTCACACACAGTTAGTGCGTGGAAGCGTCCCACAGTCCTCGAGTCCTTGTTCCTGTTGCCTTGTTGTTTTGCCTTGCTTTTGTGCCTTGTCTTGTTTTTGTGCCTTTTCCTCCAGTGGAGCGCCTTTTGTTACCCCTTTTGCCTTGTGCCTGTTTTTTCCTCCCTAGGGGAGCGCTTTTTGTTCTCCACCTTTTTGATTCCCCCTTTCTCCTCTCAGTGTGAGAGGAGACTGCTGCTGCCCGGCAATAAAACCTGTTGCCTCTGTGGCCTACCTTATCCTGCATCTGGGTCCTACCTCCTCTCGTCGTGACAGTACACTTCGGCCAGCATGGACCCAGCGGGAGTGTCCAAATTGGAGACCTGGCAGAGGCTTGAAGACATCGCCCGAGTCATTGCAGAGATAAAAGAGTTGATGGCTTTGGACCGTGGCGACGGGGGTGAAGGGTCGGACTGGCCTCAGAACCCCGAACCTCGTCTGCTGCAGCCTCTCGCCCCTGAACCTCGTTTGCTGCAGCCTCTCGCTCCGGAACCTTGTCTACTGCCGCCGCAGCCCCTGGCCGCTTCGCCTGTGCCGCTGCCGCCGCAGCCCCTGGCCGCTTCGCCTGTGCCGCTGCCGCCGCAGCCCCTGGCCGCTTCGCCTGTGCCGCTGCCGCCGCAGCCCCTGGCCGCTTCGCCTGTGCCGCCGCAGCCCCTGGCCGCTTCGCCTGTGCCGCTGCCGCCGCAGCCCCTGGCCGCTTCGCCTGTGCCGCCGCAGCCCCTGGCCGCTTCGCCTGTGCCGCTGCCGCCGCAGCCCCTGGCCGCTTCGCCTGTGCCGCTGCCGCCGCAGCCCCTGGCCGCTTCGCCTGTGCCGCTGCCGCCGCAGCCCCTGGCCGCTTCGCCTGGGCCGCTGCCGCCGCAGCCCCTGGCCGCTTCGCCTGGGCCGCTACTTCCTGTTCCTCGTCAGGCGGCGCATGGATTGCGGCCGCCACCTCTGGTTCCTCGACCGGCGGCGCCCAGCCAGCGGCCGCCTCCTCTTGCACCAGTTCCGGCGGCGCCCGGCCAGCGGCCGCCATCGCCTGCACCAGTTCCGGCGGCGCCCGGCCAGCGGCCGCCTCCTGCTCCTCATCTGGCGGCGAACACCCCGCCGCCACCTCTGCTCCTTGTCGGGCGTCGAGGACGCCCTCCTGACTGGCCCCGCTGGGACTCTCTTGTCGGGCGTCGAGGACGTCCCCCTGAACTGCTTTTTGTCTGTACGGATGGGTGGGCCGTGTTCCCACCTCCGTGCCCCCTTCCGCCCGCCCTTGTTTTTGGACTCTTTGGGTCGGATGGCCGTCAGGAGCCGGCCATTGAGGGGGGGGTACTGTCACGCCGCCACCTGCGTGACAGGCCTTTATTGTCATAGTCATGTTTCCTGTTTTATTTTGAATTTCTGATTCCCTTCGCACCCCAGGTCACTTGCCCTTCCTGCAGTTCACTAATTACCGGTCCCCGCCCATGATCATGTCCACCTGCCACCAATCAACCAAGACAATAAAAGCCACCTGCATTCTCCCCTCCGTTGCCGAAGTGTCACACACCGTCAGTGCATGGAAGCGTCCTCAGTCCTTATGTCCTCGTTCATGTTGCCTAGCGTTGTTGCCTTGTTTTTGTGCCTTTTCCTCCCTTTTGGAGCGCCTTTAGTTACCCCTTTTGCCTTGAGCCCTTTTTCCTCCCTAGCGGAGCGCTTTCTGTTGTCCCCAGTACCTTTTGCCTGTTTTTTCCTCCCTAGTGGAGCGCCTTTTGTTCTCCACTTTTTCCCCTCCCTGTTCTCCTCTCAGTTTGAGAGGAGACCTTTGTTGGCCGGAAATAAACCTGCTGCCTTGGTGGCCTACCTTACGCCTGCGTCTGAGTCCTACTTGTCCTCGCCTTGTCACCAGGTCCCTATAAAACATAATTTTCTACTAAATAAGCCTTAAAACTACACAAAAATATACCTTATTTTATGTATAATAAATGTGCTATTGTATTGTAATTAAATAAATAAATTGTACTGTATAATAAAGTCATTTTATTTACCTTTGTGATGGTAGTTCTTAAAGATGGTAGCAATGGTAGACTTACTTCATTCGCGAGCGTTTCACCGCGTAGTGTTTATGGAACGGTTGCGGCTCATTCGCGCTTTCGTGCTCACTGGAGCGGAGGAGGCGTGTTCCTTGGTGAACAAGGAAATTGAGCACTTTAGCGAGTCAACAAAAAGTGAGCACCGCCAACTACTTTCACTTCTTTCCTGGGACTAAACAGCCGTGGCACTATTTTCTCCTTTTTTGAGGTACGTGATAGCACTTTCGCTTTTTTTTGTGGCGCGAACTCCATTGACTACAATGCAAACGCGCCGCCGAATCGCCATCCCTCGGTTTTGGTGAGAACGCAGCATTAGGCTTAACACTAGCCTGTGGTGGGGTCTTTTTCGGTCCCATAATAGCAAAAGTACACTCAATATGGTCCAAAATGTCTATCAAACACAAACCGCGTCCGCACTCAAAGAAAGGGGGTGACGAACTGGGGCCGTGAGCGTGCGTCAGCTTCTCGTGGCCGCCACTGTGCCGCTGTTCGACCGCGTGGTTTGGTTCGTCCGCCGAAAACTAGTTCGTCAGCAGAGACTATATGCTCGCGAATTTAATTTTCTTGAGGCGAAAAGTTCGTGAGCTTAAGCGTTTGTCAGCGGAGGTTTTACTGTACTTCGGTGCGAAGTCGATGCCAAGATTCTGAAAATGTGACGGTACTGCCTTTTCTACAATACCCGAAGTATCGTTGGTATCGAGGCGGCATATCTGGCTGCGTCTTTTGTGTTGTTTTTGGTATGTTTTTTTTTTTAATGTTTTTTTTTACTTTATTATTATTAATCCCACACACACTCACACAATCTTACATCATGTAAACTCTTTTGGGGGTTGGATATGAGCGCTTACCTGGCAACCCACCTAACGTCTAATGACGTCACGTGACTACCCTCCCGCTGCGACAATAACAAGGAAGTAGAACCGTCACTTGCCTTTGGTGCCGGTTGGCGTGGGTTCGCTCCTCCGCCTGGTAGACCCATGTGGCTTACATGAAGTGAGCTTGTGTGAGTGTGTGAATGCGTAATTACAAATAAATAAATAAATAAATAACAAGGCAGTAGAGAAACATGCTTGCAACATGACAGTAGCCCGCACATCTGTGTCGTCTTCAACTGCAGCGGCCCCTCAATTAGTTGAGAAGAAAAACACCAAAAGTCACGTATGGAAGTAAATGGATTTGAGGTTGATGCGCAGGGATTGAGATGCCGAAACCGTTTCCAGACGAAAGGGGAACACATCCAACTGAGCGAAACATGGACATCCAGACTTGTACAAAGAATTCAAGGCAAGTGCATTTGAATTCCCGTGTTATCGTTGTTGTCCATATCTAAACTCATAACGTGAGCATGATGACCCCACACTAAATGAGCGAAGTAACGTCAGCGTTATGTTCAGCCTCGTCTGTCCCGCATAATAAAGTGAGGAAATTTTGCCGGGCAGCTAATTTACTGAATCACCTAAAGTAACATTAAACAATAGTGAAATAATATATCAAACGTTATTCGTCTGTGAGCGTGTGTGTGTGTGAGGCTACGTGCTGCAACTGGTTGGTAAATAAGCAGCACAGTATGAGATTGTTATTTTTTAATGCTACATTCACTGTGATGCATTTTTCATTTTACTGTATTTTAGTGTTTAGTACTTGTTGTTTGTTTGTTTGGTTTGTTTGTTTATTTATTGAACATATAAACATAACATATAAACATATAAACAAACAAGTAGCAAATAAAAATTTAAAGAAGAAACTCATAGCAATTATTTGTGATGGTTTACATGTCCAAAAGAGTAGGAAGAAGTTCAACACTTATCTAGTCCTACTCCTTATTCTTTGTATCTTTTAACTTATTTCATTATTAAATCCAGTAAAGTAACGCATTACAAAAAAAGAAAATGTGTAATCCTGCTCATGTAGGCAATTTCACTTTAACATACGTACAATTGTCAGTAGCATGTGTAGCATGAATTTCTTAGGCATACACAATACTAATAATACATCCTCATGCTTACATATACAATTTTCATTACACTCATAATGGTACATCAAAAAATTTCTGCAATTGTACTAGCTCATGTCTGATTTAAATAATGCTCTTGAACTTTGCTTTGAAATTTTTTTTTTTAAACTCAACAATTGACTTGCATCTTTTCAAGTCATTACCAAAATAATTCCACAAATGAACACCTCTTACAGAAACACACATTTGCTTAATATTTGTTCTTATTTTGATTTTTTTTCTTTTTTTTTGTAGACACTTGAACCCCTTATGTCATATAAGGACTCTCTCTAATTTCAAATGGCTTCTGAATACTATGACAGAGTAGATTGTTGTAAACTTTATAGATTATTTGTGCTATTACTGTACTTAGCTAGTACATGCACAGTATTTTAATTTTATTGTTCACTCTACTGTTTAATACATTAATGCACAGTATTTTAATTTAATGCTTTAAAGCTAGATGCCAATTGTTCTGTTTAAGCACACAGTATCATTGTTGTTCACTTCTAATAAATGAGTAAATGTTGAAGTACAGAGAATTTATTGCTTATTTTATATTTTTACCGTGGTATTATTTTTGACGCAACCCACACGTCGCAAACCGAACCGGAAACAAACTGATGTGCAAAAAACAGTCCCGCCTCTTCCGTGGCATATACCCCATTGCCGAACCCTACAAACAGACCATATAGCGCCACTGTCGGGAATTGCAGAAAACTACGCTTTTAATGGGAATTTACAGAATAAAGCCTTGGCCAGCTGTGGCATATATACATCTCTCTCTCTCTCTCTCTCTCTCTCTCTCTCTCTCTCTCTCTCTCTCTCTCTCTCTCTATATATATATATATATATATATATATATATATATATATATATATATATATATATATATATATTAGGGGTGTTTAAAAATCGATTCGGCAATATATCGCGATACTACAGCACGCAATTCTCGAATCGATTCAATAGGCAGCCGAATCGATTTTTTAACATCCATTTTTGATGAAAAAATATTCAACAAAACGTCTAACTTTCACACCTTAAGCATGGAAGAATGTTATATTAATGGAACATTAAGCCTTAATATTTTATTTCTACGCTGTCATTTTAATTCAATGCTGTTCTAATATGAAAAAAGGTTACAACTTGTTTGTTAAATACAGTGGCTCACAGTTATAAAACTAAAGTTTGAGATCAATAAATAATAAATTTTCATACAAATCTTACAGTGTACATGTACAAGTTTACTGAATGGTATTTTCTAAATTTGAGTAAAAAAAAATCGCAACAATCGACTTGTAAATTCATATCGGGATTAATCGGCATTGAATCGAATCGTGACCTATGAATCGTGATCCGGATCATATCGTCAGGTACTAGGCAATTCACACCCCTAATATATATATATATATATATATATATATATATATATATATATATATATATATATATATATATATATATATATATATATATATATATATATATATGTATATATCACAGCTAATTAATTGATTTATTGTTATTATTATTATCATCATTTAAATTATTATTCAATTTATGACAGTGGAATATATTTATTCATTTATTATTATTACTATTATTATTATTGTATTATCATTTAAATTATTATTCAATTTATGCCAGTGGCATATAGTGGCAGGCATAACAAATATCAGGTAAAAGGTAAAAGCAACCTGTGTGTGTCCCTCTGTTGCCATTCATACAATTGACAAAGTCATGCTTACCTGCAAATATATCAGCTTTGTGTTCAACTATATAAGCCCAGATTTCACACTAAGTATATGTGTGATTAAACAGAGTTAAGATAATTATTTTAGTCTGCAAACTTTTTTTGGGGGGGGTTTACTGTGAGGTTTTTCTTCACTTATAAGTGCCTTAGCTGCACAGGTTTAAAAAAGCTTTTCCTGGTTGATTTTTATTTTTATTTTTTTTCTACTCTGATTTGTAATTGACCGTTTTAATGTGTGCTTCCATTGCTTTTATTGTTGCCTGTGCTGTGCATGTTGAGATTTATTTTACAAATGTAAAGTATGTTATAAATAAAATCTATTATTATTATTAGTAGTAGTAGTAGGAGTAAAACACTGATCTTTGCATTATTCTCAGATCAAATTATAATTATACTACTCATATTGTAAGATGAAGTTATTAAATAAGTTTTATTTGTTGAACATAATAAGACAGGGATGTGTCATAAGTCATATTGAATAAGGATAGAATAAAATGTGTATATTACTGTCTACATGATGTGTGAATGAACTCAGCTGATTCTCGAAGTATGCACATGCACCTCATCTCCTCAGTCATGGTCTCTAAACACCACCACACTGGATTTCAAATGAAACAGACAAGATGCGCTTTAGTTGCAGACGTTCCACCTTTCTTTTGAGGGGATTTACGCTGGTGTGGTCATTTTGCCTACCCCCGGATTTTGGTGTGATGGAGCATGCTAGCTGGTAGCTATTCCGTGGCTGTACCCGCCCCGCTGCAATATGATTGGCTACAGCGCCGCTGGAGGATATGACGCATTGCCATGACACGCCCCGTAATCATGGACACGCCCCGTAACCATGGCCATATTGGATAAGCACTCAAGAGTTGTGTGAAAGCGACCGAACGGAACACGGACGGGCCGAACCGAAACTGTTGAACAGATCGGCTTTAACTCCCAGGCCTAAAATACATATATATATATATATATATATATATATATATATATATATATATATAAAATATATATTAGGGCTGTCAAAGTTAAAGCATTAATAGATTAATTAATCAGAGAAAGATGTATACACTATATATATATATATATATATATATATATATATATATATATATATATATATATATATCCATCCATCCATTTTCTTGACCGCTTATTCCTCACAAGGGTCGCGGGGGGTGCTGGCGCCTATCTCAGCTGGCTCTGGGCAGTAGGCGGGGGACACCCTGGACTCGTTGCCAACCAATCGCAGGGCACACAGAGACGAACAACCATCCACACTCACACGCACACCTAGGGACAATTCGGAGCGCCCGATTAACCTGCCATGCATGTCTTTGGAATGTGGGAGGAGACCGGAGTACCCGGAGAAGACCCACGCAGGCACGGGGAGAACATGCAAACTCCACCCAGGAAGGTCCGAGCCTGGACTCGAACCGGAGACCTCAGAACTGGGAAGCGGACGTGCTAACCACTCGACTACCGTGCCGCCTATATATATATATATATATATATATATATATATTAGGGGTGTTAAAAAAAATCGATTCGGCGATATATCGCGATACTACATCGCGCGATTCTCGAATCGATTCAATAATCGGGCAGAATCGATTTTTTTTTTTTTTTTTTTTTTTTTTTAGGATTCACACCTTGAGCATGGAAGAATGTTATATGAACGGAACATTAAGCCTTAATATTTTATTTTAATGCTGTTCAAACATGAAACAGATTACAACCTCTATAAGACTGAAATTTCAGATCAATAAATAATACATTTTCATATAAATCTTACACTCTACAAGCTTGCTGATTAGTATTTTCTAAATTTGAATGAAAAAAAATCGCAACAATCGACTTATAAATTCGTATCGGGATTAATCGGTATCGAATCGAATCGTGACCTGTGAATCATGATACGAATCGAATCGTCAGGTACTAGGCAATTCACACCCCTAATATATATATATATATATATATATATATATATATATATATATATATATATACACACACACTAGGGCTGCACAATATATCGAAAAAATATCGATATCGCGATATTGGCCCTTGCAATATGCATATTAGGGGTGTGGAAAATAATCAATATCAATGGATGCATCGATGTGCACATGCACGGTGCAAGTGCATCGGCTCATTCACTAGGTATCGATGTAATTGACGTGTGAAATCTAGATCCATCTTGATGCGTTGGCGGGTATCGGTGAAATCCGATGCAAGTGCCGTTTTATTCATTGTAAACTTCATTCCATTTGCTGTTCCCCAAAATCCTTGGGCGCATTGAATGCACCATACGGAAGCCGTGGGGCACACACAATACACTAGGAAGTAAAACATCATGGACGTTGGAGCGAGCAGCAACGAGGAAGATTATATATGTTATGCACCCGCAACGTTTAAATCATATGTTTGGAAACACTACGGATTCGCAAAGAAAGCGAACGGAACCCGGAAAGCTTGACAAAACGTTCGTCATTTGCAAAGAATGCAGCGTGAAGAAGCCGTACAACGGCAGCACGACAAACATTCAGACCCACTTAAAAAGGTTACACCACATCGCTAACAACTAGTGTACAACCGTCTAGTTCCTCGTTGGACACCGGAGATGGACTAAGCAAATCATGTCAAGAAATTTTCAGGCCTTTGAGTCCCGTTACAACTACTGCCAAGATTTCCTCGACAATGCTTCAGCCCTTGACCGCTTCAAAGACCTCCACTTCATGGATGCTGACAACACTGTAAAGGATGTGATATTCCTGAGGATAGCGAGCCAAGTGGAGGATATGGTAAGAAATACAATATTAGCAGCAGTTAGTTTTACTCTTAGAAAACCCTTAAGTGAAATGGAAAATAATGTTTTAGTTCGAATGATGCGTATTTATTTATTTCACATGGAAAATAAATCACTTATGCTAGTTTTCAACATTTGTCCAATTTGGCTTTTCTAGATGAGGATGAGGATGAGGAGCTTTCTGCTCTGTTGATTGTCAGGCAAGGGCTGATGGTATGCTGGATGATGAGGGCCAGGCAGCTCAAGCAGAAGGAGAAGGGACAAGCCACAGGGAGGAGGAGAAGGAGATGGAGGAAGATGAGAGAGGTTTGTTGTGGGACTTGGTTTTGTTATCTATAATAGTGCATTGATTTGAAAATAGTTCTGATGATGATATTGTAAAGTAGTCATATGGTAATTTATTTAATAACTAATTTGATATGCTGATATTAAAAAAAGTAAAGGTTCACACAGCTGGCTGTGACTTTTTTGGAGCAGTACAAAGTGAGTTATGAGACTGTGCTTTTGTTTATGATTTCTGTTAATGTATCAAATTATATTGTCTGTTTTTTGTTGTTGTGTTTGTGATATTATTGTCGACTTATTGCTGTGACTCGTCTCTTTTGTCCTGTCTTGCTTTGCCTTGTCTAACCTAGATGATGAGCTAGAGCTTCCCAAGAAAAGGTCAGCCATGGACCAGCTGCTTGGAGGTTTCCTGGCTACAGTGAGAGCACCACAGATGACCATAAGGGAGAGAGCTAAGGAGGAAATAATAAAATACATGGGGGGGGGGGTTAGATGTCAATGGTGACTATTGCACTATTGAAAGTGTCACTTTAAGTTACTCATTGAGTTTTTTTTAAGATGGCAAAACAGCACTTTTGTTGCATTTACTGCCAAGTACCTATGAGGAATAAAGCAAAATAACTTTTGTAGTACAATACTGAATTCCATATATTTTTTTACATTTATTTTTTTCCCTTTGCTTATTTGCCTCATGTTAAATCGCATCGTATCGCAACAAATTACATCAAATCGTGATCGGATTGCATTGATTTTAACTAAATGATTATCGCATCGTATCGCGTCATGAAGAGGGTGAATCGTATCGCATCGCATCACCAGAAAATTCCATGTATCGTTAAAGTATCGTATCGCCGGGAGTGCATCGAGATGCGTATCGAATCGTCCTCAGTGCTGAGATTCACACCCCTAATGCATATCGCATGTCATGTTTTGGTTTTGTGGGGGTGGGATTTTGTTTTTTCTTTTGGTGTTTTTGGTTGTTTGTCATGTGTTCCTTGTCTCTTCCCTTGTCCCGTTATGTCTAACAACGTCCACCTGAGTGTGTCTTCCCTTCCCAGTGTATCCACCAATCAGCTTCCCTTGCCACTTGTGTCTTGCCCAGCTGTGTCTAGTCATTGTCAATTAGCCTGTGTGTATTTAGTCACCTGTTTTACGTTTAGTTCTTGTTGAGTTATTGCTTCTGTTGCTGTTCCTGTCATGCCATGTTGCCCTAGTGTTAGTTTGCTTTTGACCTTGTTCATTTGTATTTTTTCCATAGTCCCTGGATTACATTTTTTTGTTAATTAAACCCCTTTTTTGTCACGGCTATGAAGTGTGGTGGAGGACCGAAGTGCAGGAGGCGGACGAGTCAGAGGTGCTCAAAAGGAGTAAATTTAATCAAACAAAACTAAAGTGGCAAACAGGGTTTGGTGACTAAGAATAACAAAATACAGAAGGGAAAAACTATACAAGACAAGACTTAACAATGGCAGCATGGACGTGTGGAAACAAGAACAATGAACCGACAAGAACTGAAGCGAAAACCGATAACTAAGTACACACACTAATTGAGCATGATGAGCCACAGCTGGGCAAGACACAAGTGGAAGGGGGTGCTGATTGGTTGACACATGAGGAAAGGCAGGCAAACACAGGTGGACATGGCAAGGCTTAACAAGACTAGGGAAGACAAGGACAGCAGAACATAAACATGACAAACTCAAAACTAGAAACCCAACAAAAACAAAGCAAAACCTACCCCAAACAGAACCAAAACATGACATTTTTACTTGCATCCTTGCCTTGACCTGTTTTTGTTGCCCCCTGCATTTGGGTCCTGCCTCCAACACCCCCACACCGTGACATCGCAAAGGCATGCAATAAGTTTTATACAGAATTTTATGCTTTTTATATGAATTTGACCAGTCAGATGTTAACTAAAATGTGCATCGCCATGCAATAGTTGAAAATTATCAAGACATAATTACAATTAATTAACTAAGATTACATTAAAGCCCCAGTGTGTAGCTCACGACCGCCATCTATCGGCCAAACAAGATAATGCAATGATTTTAAGCACACGAACTACGGCGTCCCAGAGAGACCCTACTTCAACAGCCTACCACCAATTTCACCGGAACAGAACGCAAACAACTTCTGGTATTCCCTCGAGTGATGACGTAAGTGAATTGCATTTGTTAGACATACTGTACAGATCCCTAATAATTGTGATTTAGTCATTTAATTTCAGAATTAATATTTTTGTCGGCATTGTTTGGAAATACTGTACGTCAGCTAATGATAATGGCTCTCTATGTTCATATTTGTTAGTGCAACTAAACCATGCAACAGAGAACACACAGTTATGTTATGTTTTATAGACATGTGGACCATCTCAAAGGGGGCGATGAGGGGGCGAGGGAGACGACGAGGAAGAGAACGGGCAAGAGAACGCGGTGTCTCGTAACGTACAATTATGTCATCATGGAAAAATAATTCCATTCGAGCATGCATGTGAATGGCTCAAAACATACCTTTGCTTGGAATATGTGGTATTTAGATTACATCGTTTGCTGATATGTTTAGTATATCGTACAAAAATAATGGTGTTAACTGAACTACACAGATGCAACTCAGACTCGTAAACCCCCCCGTGTCTTGTTGCTACTAACCACTCAGAAAAGTGCTGCTTACAAAAACATTTGAAACCCTTTACTCAGATATCGATTTGTCACCATGTTGAACAATTTTACCTAATAAATATCACTAAGCAACTTAATTAGTTTTGATTGAAGATACAACAGCTTCCTTGTACTTCGATGTGCAGGAATTTACATGGCTTTCACAAATAGTCTTGCTCATGTAATAATGTACTTCATTGGCTCAGTGACTTTCAGTTCATTGTTTGGTACCTCATCTGACATACAATTGTTACCTTCTTGCAGGGACTCGTACAGGAAATGACCATGGAGGAACATGAAGATATCCAAGTCCAGCTGATAGACTGACACCAAGAAATACTTTTTGACACATTGCTGACACATCAGCACCACCATGATTTCCTGTACCTGGATCCCACATCAGCACCACCATGATTTCCTGTACCTGGATCCCAGACTGCAGCACCTTGGTGGACTTGTAGCAAATAAGTGACACTTTCCCAGATCCTTGAGGACAATACAAAGGTTTTTTTACCTGGCATATAATTAGTCCATGTCTGACACTTGTTGTTGTAGTTTGTATAACTTGTATATTGTTGTTGTGTGTTAATTTGTACATTTTGAATAACTAAAAAAATACTATTTCCTTTGGCGTCAACATGCAGTGTTCATTCGACACCTAACCTAACACTATTTTACATGACCAGAAATGTAAAACATCAAAAGCCTGGAGAATTATTATAAATGCTTGCAATGACAAGGAATTCTTCATTGGCCAATGAATGTAAGGTACAGTACATGAAAATGAATGAATAAAATAAAGTAAAATAAAAGTCTACATGAAATGAACATATTAACTAAAAAAAAAAAAAAAAATGCTGTTAGAATATAATGAGCTACATGAATTGCAGTTGTTCCAGAATTTTACCAATACGCTGTGCATTTCAAAATATGGAAAATAGACATACAGGTTTGGGCCAAAAGTAGTGTTACAGAGCAGGTATGTGTTGTACACAGCTAAAATATCTGATTAACTCAATACCATGATGTTTTTTTGTGTGTGTGTGTGTGTGTGCTGACATTGCCCCCCATTAACATTGCAACATTCCTCAAACTCTCCCGAACACAGTATGATCTGTAACACTACTTTTCGCCTACTCTATGATGTTATTGGGGCAAAATTAAGGAAGGCTTGTCCATTGATTGTGTGAACAGACTGCAGTAAAAATGAAGTCACTTCAATGTTTGCTGGTTTTATTAAGTTTTACATGCTCCTTGGCTGCACAAGTACATGTTATGGAGTGAGGGCATGTTCCCACCAACGATGATATCATATTCTTCAAAGGCTTGCTGAGGAAAGTGAGGGAGGAGTCACTCCATGGCTTCAGACACCTGGTCAGCAGGTCCTGTGTAAAACAAGTGGTGCTTGTACATGTGACCATTCCGTATTGCTTCACACAAAAAGTTAATGTAGTGTGCAATGCCGTCCATATGTAAATGACATACCAAGACGTCGGCTGACTTCAGTTTGTTGCAGCTCAGATATGGTAGGTGGAGATACTGGTGGTACAACACCGAAGCCTTCTGGGGTCCTCCATTCAAGTGTCCTCATTCGGGGCATTCCAATTTGGCTGCTGACTCTCCCCTTGATATTTTTTTTCCTTGCAGGTCGGTGATGTATTTAAACGGTGCATGAATGCTTGTATACATCAGAATATGGTTCTGGAACCCCTCAAGTTTGGCTGTTGATCTAGTGTGACACAAACAAAAACAAAATTATAAAATAATATAGAATAATTGATGATACTACTATATGTCACCAACTTTCCAACAAAGCCCCCAAAATAGAGGTAAGATCTTTAGTTTTTGGGCCCAAAACATTGTATTAGCTAGATAAAAGTAACTTGACTGCATACTGCATAGAATATGCAAAGGCTGCTTGCTTGTCGAATTTCCGTGGAAAACGTGGCAGCCTGTAAATTCTTGTGCCCCAATTACACAATGGACCAGCACACACTCTAGCA
This sequence comes from Festucalex cinctus, assembly GCF_051991245.1. Lineage (NCBI taxonomy): Eukaryota > Metazoa > Chordata > Actinopteri > Syngnathiformes > Syngnathidae > Festucalex > Festucalex cinctus. The sequence continues at coordinate 28,083,106 of NC_135422.1, forward strand.
GTGCTTACGGTACAGCCAGCATTTAAGTCCAGAAAGTTATTCCCTGCTGAAAATTAATTTCGAGAACACTATTTTCACCAACCACAACGAAAATAATTTTCAACTCCTCCACTAATACAGTATGCTTTAGATTCTCCATTGAAGTTATGGGCAAATATACCTCCGAAATCACAGTTACATTACATTACACAATAACTTGCACATTTACTCTAAATATAACGTGCCAGCGGGAATCTTTTTTTTTTTTCAAAGCAAGTAGCTACATAACGAAATCGTTCGAGTGGTGCGGAGTTGCTAATCAACAGATACAGTGATCGTAAAACAAAGGTACGAACATCGTATTAATTAGTACGGTGTATACTTTTTCTCTCGCTCTCAAAACGTAAACACAAATGTACTCTTACTTACCGGTCAAGTAGAAAGCAGTCGAAGGCACCGGCACGTCCCAAACCTAGTCTGTTCCTCATTTCTCTCCATCTGGCAAATGCGGCTACAATATAAACTCTTGTTTTGTCGCGCTGAAATAAAATAAATTCCCAAAGTAAGTGTGATGCTTGATAATGCTCTCTTCGGGGACCGGAAACTCTTCTTCTTCGTGGACATGCGGTCGCCATACAAACCGGAAGTGCGTTCCAAAAACGCGTTAATTAATGGAGCGCTGAAATTTGTCTTTGACGGCACCCGTAGCAGAAAGATGGCGGCGAAACATGGCGGACACTAGAAGCCGCGGCCCGGACATGTAAGATAATTTGCGATTTCTAGACTAACCGTTATATTTAAAAAAAGTACGTTTATGCGATACAACATATCTTTTTACATACTACTAACACAAACAATTTTTTTTTTTTTTCGAATGATTTATTGTTTCACCACTGGATGCCACTGTATAATACTGAGTGTACCTTTAAGGTTGCTTATTTTATCGCATGAAAAATGTTTTTCTTTCATTAGATAATAAAAATGTAATTTCTTTAGGTACATGTTAAATATCGCAATAATATCGATATCGCGACGTTCGGCAAGTTTTTCCAATATCGTGCAGCCCTAATATACAATATATATATATATATATATATATAAAATATATATGCGTTAATACGTTATTAATGCGACATTTTTCTCTGATTAATTTATCTATTAATGCTTTAACTTTGACAGCCCTATATGCGTTAATACGTTATTAATGCGACATTTTTCTCTGATTAATTTATCTATTAATGCTTTAACTTTGACAGCCCTAATACATATATATATATATATATATACACATATATATATATATATGTGTTAGAGCTGTCAAACGATTAAATTTTTTAATCAGATTAATCACATCTTAGAATTTTGATTAATCATGATTAATCACTGACTTAAAAAAGGATGTTTCCCCAACATATTTTGCCCGCTAAATTTTGAGTGCACCTGTTATGTGTTAATTTTTTCGACATTTAATGTTATGAGGACATCTTCAAAAATTTATATCCACTGCACACGCTCGTCCTGCTTTTTCGAATCAATTAATTACTTACATAATTTAAGATGGGAGAAAATATGACCTACGGCATATGTAAACATTTATTAAATGCTTTACTTTAATGCATGTAGTTATGTTTATTGCTCAAACTCGAACAGCTACCTTTAACCTAACCATCCGGTGTCGGCTAAACGCAAATCTGTTTTTTTTTTTTTTATTTTGTTTTTTTTTTCCCCTGTAGTTTTGCATCGTGTATTAGCCCCTAATCATGGGTTCAAAGAAAGCAGGTGTATTTGTTTTTTGTTTTTTTCATCATTTTAGATAGGATATCTTCTATTAAAATAAAACAATGTATATTTCTACCCTTTTCTATTTATTGTAAACAGTATACAGTGCAGTTTATGGTGTAAAATAGTAAAAAAACAAAAAAAAAAGTTCTAGTTTTTTTAGACTTGGAACGGATTAAAATTATTTACATTAATTATAATGGGAAAAATTGTTTCGGATTTCGAACAATTCGCTTTTGGAACAGCCTTCTGGAACGGATTATGTTCAAAAACCGAGGAGCCTTCTGGAACGGATTATGTTCAAAAACCGAGGTTAGACTGTACATATATATATATATATATATATATATATATATATATATATATATATATATATGTCACGCCGCCACCAGAGTGGCGGGTCATGCTTTTATTTTCACAGTCAGGTTCCCGGTTTATTTTGAAAGTACTAACTCTCATCTCACCCCAGGTCACTTGCCCTTCCTGCAGCCTCACTGATTACCGGTCCACGCCCATGATCACTACCACCTGTTCCCAATCAACCCGGACATAAAAGCCACCTGAATTCTCCTCTCAGTGCCGAAGTGTCACATCTCAGTGCATGGAAGCGTCCTCACAGTCCTTGATCCACAGTCCTTGTTTGATGTCCTGCCTTGCCTTGTCTTGCGCCCTTTGTTTGCCCCTTGTTTTCCTCCCTTGTGGAGCGCCTTTAGTTGTCCCTGTTTTTGAGTGCCCTTTTTGTATCTCCAGTTTGGAGCTCTTTTTGTTCAGCCTTTTTTCCCTCTTTGAGAGGTGTTTTGAGTTTCGAGCAATTAAAACTGCAGCCTTGTTGGCCAACTGTCACTCTGCGTCTGAGTCCTACCTCCTCGCGTCGTGTCAATATATATATATATATATATATATATATATATATATATTAGGGGTGTGAATTGCCTAGTACCTGACGATTCGATTCGTATCACGATTCACAGGTCACGATTCGATTCGATACCGATTAATCCCGATACGAATGGTCACGATTCGATACCGATTAATCCCGATACGAATTTATAAGTCGATTGTTGCGATTTTTTTCCATTCAAATTTAGAAAATACTATCAGTAAATTTGTACATGTACACTGTAAGATTTGTATGAATATATTTATCTAAAACTTGAGGCTTATAACCGTGAGCCACTGTACACAAACAGTTTGCAATCTGTTTCACATTTGAACAGCATTAAAATAAAAATATTAAGGCTTAATGTGCCGTTCATATAACATTCTTCCATGCTCAAGGTGTGAATCCTAAAAAAAAAAATAAAATAAAATAAAAAAAAATAAAATAATAATAATAACTAGAGCTGCGAGCAGCTATAAAGGGCCCTCGCAACCCGGGCCACGTTGGGGTATATGCAAGTCGGGGGACTTGCACGTTGGGGTACTGTTAAATAGACAAGGACCATGGAAAATAGAAATGCATTTGCCGTGCCTTGTGTGTAAAAAGGTGCAGTAAAAGGCCAAAAATGATGCACAATTCCCAAAATAAATTCAAAAGTGTGGACTTTCTGATGTGTGTGCAAAGTTTCATGAAAAGTCGCTCGTTTGATATTCAAAACCAGCATCTGTTTATTTGAAAACATTGCATGGCACAGAGATGGTGTGTGATCAAATAAAAAGCTTTTTGATGACTCTTAATGTGGTGTCGCTGTGCAACACATATGTATTCATGACATAGTGAAGTATTGTGACAGTTTTGTAGGGTCCAGCAAACAGTAAATGTGTGACAGTTATTCAAGAAAAAATGTAGCTTTGAAGCAGGCTAACCAATGACATCATCTAAAGGGGAAAAAAGCACATGAGCAAGCATAGGTATAAGTAGAGGAGAAAAAGAGATGAAAGAAGTGCGAGAGATGGAACAGGAGAGGAATGCAGCTGTTTATGTATAGCTGTTGTAACAGGACAGATTAAATAACACTTTAACCTGGGGTTAACAGCGCCCTAGGACAGATAAACTCTTTAGTGTAAAAGTTTTCTGGGACAGATGAATCCCTTGGGGTCAAAGAGTTTGGGTTAGCACATAGTCTGTCTTAGGATAATGTACCTCCATGGATGAATTAGTCCTAGGACGCTTTGACCTGCGGGCTAAAAGTTCAGGGGGGTTAACCTGTCCTGTTATATTGTGATCATCGTCTTCGTGCATGTCCTCAGTGGCTTCTTCTGTCTGTGTGGCAGCATTTGATACATCTGTAGAACAAAAAAGAATGAAGAATCATGTTAGATCTGTGAAGTTTGGTTGTCTTAGGTGTAGTTTACAGAACAGTCGTGTGCATATTTTTAGCATGGTAGTGTCTTAATACAAATGCATATTATGTAATGCACTGTATATGGATATTACAGACGTAATATTTGACGGTGATCTTATATTCATAGTTTTTGCCCGTTAATAAATAATATAGCTAGTAAGTAATAAGACACGCAAAAATGGTATAGTTGAATCCTCTGGGTCAAAAAGCAATGTTTTAGGATTGTGTGATGAAATGATGAATAAAAGTAAGGATACGACAGGTACATAAATGGTTATGTAAGTGTAAAATTTGGCATGGTGTGTCCAGATACATGCAGGATAAGTATAAAATATTATGGTGTGTGATTGATTTTTTCTTAGTAAAAATTAGTATTGTAAAGGTCATGTCACAGTATGTCCAAAAAAATTTTAAAAAAAAATCTATGGTATAGAAACATCATAATCAGGGGCAAAGACATAAACATAATAATAGTAATTAATAATGATAGAATTTAAATACAATCTTTTCCATGAATATGTCAGTTATTTTGAGAAGATACAGAAAAAAAAGAACTTTGAAGTGTCTATCAGTGGATGAAAGAGGGCAAGATCACAGCATAGCTACATGATATCAGTCACATTTGAAAGTAATCAAGTGTAGTATGTATTCACATTATATACATTGAGAAATTGAGGCTCAATAATCAGTCAGTGTTTTAGTTAACAGTCCAATGTTACCTTCAAGATATTCCTAACAGAAAAAAAGGAACGTGCATTAACAAAAAAATGTAAAAATGTCCATTGTCAAACATGTCATTCATTATACACAATGTGTAGGATGGGGATGCTTGCTGTGTTAGTGTTTGTGTGTCTTCCATGTCATATAGCTTACCATCACGGACAAATGCATCACATGCATCCTTTATATCCAATGCAGTCTGGAGTTCTTTCACAAGCTTGGTTTTGAAGTCTATCTGTTTTTCAAGTGCTCGATTGACTCGAGTCACATGGACTAGTTGGTTCATTTGGGAATGAAGATCAAGGCTGCGCTGGTATAAGTCGTTGCGACTGAAAGCATGATCAATGCATGCATACTGTAATGACAAAGCATTCAATGAAAATCAGTCATGTTAGATTCCATGATTCTAAATAGCAGAGGTAACGTGTTGGTGCAAAACGTTGTGGTCGTGTTGCATGTTACTCAATGGCTGTGTGTGTCAAAACGAGTTTATTTGAAAGAATATACAAATATATACACACGGACATATATATTTATACAGTATAACAGTACCGCATGTATTGGTTTTAAGGAAAGAGTTGAAAAGCAGTGTTCAGAAAAAAGCATAAGACGCACAAAGTACCATTTCACTACATGTAATAAGTTGTCAAGTAGACATGTGAATTAAGTGGTTAAGATAGTGGCTACTGTGCAAGTAAGCTTCAATTGTCTCTAAAAGGTTAGCATATGTGTTCTACATGATATCAATGGCTAGACGTGCTCGTGGAGAAACATTACAAACAGAAAAACACACTTAAGGTGCCTTTAACAAACCTGTTAATAAATGAGAACTTAATACATATATGTATGGCATACTGTATATGATTGAGAAAGTTGTCCTGTTTAGTTTATGTATTGTATACTTACGGAAAAAAGTTGGCAATCTTTGCGTATGGAGATGATTAGAGGGTCTTTATCAAAAGAGAATTTGCTTGGTGATTTGTTCATGTTCTGTAGAAAAGCAAAGGAGTAGAAATAAATACAGTATCATACTTCATAAACATACAAGAAATTTGTAGCTGTATTAACCATTGTTGGTATTTGAAGTGATAATTTAGGAATAGAAGTGTAGTGATTGCAGAATTTATAGAGTGCTTACCTTGTATGACTTTGTAGATGGAAATGTCTTTTGTTGAAAGAGCTCTTTGTTGTCTACTATATATGCAAGGACAAGCATAAGTAGGTGTGGTTATGAAGTACTTGACCATTGAAATAAAGCAGTGGTATCAAATGTATGGACCGTGGTTTGGCTCAGGCCTGCAAAGGGGTTTAATGTGGCACAAGAGATAATCTTGTAAGGTACAAAAAATAATAATAATATAATAGGTATGCCTCTGAGTTTTCACAAATCTAGGTCAAGTCAAGTCATCTTTAGTTATTTCGCGCTTGAATCATCCAATCGGAAATGCTCCATAAAAAATGTATAGAGGGTGCGATTTATTGCAAATTGCACAAGAAATCTCTAAAAATTCATGTTAATGACAAGTCTGATGTGTGTGCAAAGTTTCACGAGTTTTCACACATGTATAGATAAAAAAAAACAAAGCAGCACTTTACTTGGCAACCAATGCATCGCTATAGCAGCAGCGTGCGACAAAATAAAAAACTTTCGATAAATTTGCATCTTAAACATCTTAAGATGAAACACACCAAGTTTGAACACGGTCGGATGAATTTTGTAGGAGGAGTTAAAATATGACCCCTAAAAAAGGCCACAAAAAAGGCTACAAATCCCATCATAAATCAAAATGGCAGACTTCCTGTTTGGTTTAGCACATGGTTCCAAGAGACTTTTTTGTACATCGTGGGCTCTTATGTATGCCTCTAAATTATCATAGCGCTAGGTGAAACGTACAACCGGGAATGCTTCGTTAAAGAGGAGTTTTTTAGCTCAAAATGTGATGCCCGGCCCCTACGGGACTTCCTGTTGGGTTTAGCACATGGCACCAAGAGACTTTTTTGTACATCGTGGGCTGTTACATTTGTCTCCAAATTTTCGTAGCTCTAGCTGCTTCGTACAACTGGGAATGCTTCAATAAGAAGGAATTTTTTCCTTTGCAAACTGTGCATGCCACGGCAACAGCGTGCGACAAAATAAAAAGCTTTCAATAACTTTTCATCTTCAACATCTTAAGATGAATCACACCAAGTTTGGAGATGATCGGATAAACTCTGTAGGAGGAGTTCGTTAAAATAAGACCCCTATGAAATGGCCCAAAAAATGGCAACACGTTCCAAAGTAAATCAAAATGGCGGACTTCCTGTTCGGTTTAGCATATGGTTCAAAAAGAGTTTTTTGTACCTTGAGGGCTGTTACATATGTCTTCAAATATTGGTAGCTCTAGATTAAACGTACCACCGGCAATGCTTCGTTAAGTAAGAATTTTGAAACTGTAAATTTGATGCCCCGCCACCGTCATATAGTATGTCAAAAACTTTAGATTTTTTACCATGATGTTGTCCCAGGTGTTGAGATGGTACAGCCCAAGTTTGAAGTCAATCGGGTTAACCGTGTAGGAGAAGCGGGCAAAAGTATGACCCCTGTAAATGTGCAAAAATGGGCCAAAATTGGACATTCAAATACTCATACCTCACTTCCTGTCTATTTTAGGGTACACATATCAAAGAGGTTTTTGTTCATCTGGATGTGCTACAGGTGCCACACAATTTTCGTAGCCATAGGACAATCGTAGCGGGACAGGGATCCGTTAAACCTATGTAGGTGGCGCTACAGAGCCATTTTTCTGTTATCATGTATGGCGACTTTAAAATATCAAATTTTTCGCCAGACCCGATCTGCGTGTAAAGTTTGGTGAGTTTTCGTTCATGTTTAGTGCCTCAAAAATGTGGTTGTTTGCGGAAAAGAATAATAACAAAGAAAAAGAAGAAGAAGAAGAAGAATAATAATAACTAGAGCTGCGAGCAGCTATAAAGGGCCCTCGCAACCCGGGCCACGTTGGGGTACTTGCACGTCGGGGTACTGGCACGTTGGGGTACTGTAAAATAGGACAAGGACCATCTAAAATGTTTTTGACAAGCCTTGTGTGTGCAAAGTTTAATCAAAACGCAAAATATGGTGCGCAATTCCCAAAATAAATTCAAAATGGCGGACTTCCTTTTAGGTTTAGCATACGGCTACAGAATACTTTTTGTAGGTCTTAAGCTAATAGGTATGCCTCCCAGTTTTCACAAATCTAGGTCAAGTCATCTTTAGTTGTGTATCGCTTGAATCATACAATTGGAAATGCTCCATAAAAATGCATAGAGGGCGCTATTGAGCACAACGTTGGGTTACTTGCACGTCAGGGTACTGGCACGTTGGGGTACTGTTACATGGAACAAGGACCATTTAAAATGTTAGTTTTTTCCATGCCTTGTCTGTGCAAAGTTTAATGAAAAAGGCCAAAAATGATGTATAGTTCCCAAAATAAAATCAAAATAGCGGACTTCCTCTTTGGTTTGGCAAATGGCTACATAATACTTTTTTGTAGGTCTAGCATAATCATACAATCGGAAATGCTTCATAAAAATGCCTAGAGGGCGCTATTTATTGCAAATTGCACAATAAATCACTGAAAATTCATGTTCATGACAAGTCTGATGTGTTTGCAAAGTTTCATGAGTTTTCATGTGTATAAAAAAAAAAAAAAAAGCAGCACTTGACAACTGTTACATGGAACAAGGACCATTTAAAATGTTAGTTTTTTCCATGCCTTTTCTGTGCAAAGTTTAATGAAAAAGGCCAAAAATGATGTATATTTCCCAAAATAAAATCAAAATAGCGGACTTCCTCTTTGGTTTGGCAAATGGCTACATAATACTTTTTTGTAGGTCTAGCATAATAATACAATCGGAAATGCTTCATAAAAATGTCTAGAGGGCGCTATTTATTGCAAATTGCACAATAAATCTCTGAAAATTCATGTTCATGACAAGTCTGATGTGTTTGCAAAGTTTCATGAGTTTTCATGTGTATAAAAAAAAAAAAAGCAGCACTTGACAAACAATGCATTGCTATGGCAACAGCGTGTTACAAAATAAAAAACTTTCGATTACTTTGCATCTTAAACATCTTAAGATGAAACACACCAAGTTTGAAGACAGTCGGATAAATTTTGTAGGAGGGGTTCGTTAAAATATGACCCCTGAAAAAGGCCACAAAAAATGGCAACAAATCCCATCATAAATCAAAATGGCAGACTTCCTGTTTTGTTTAGCACATGGTTCCAAGAGACTTTTTTTGTACATCACGGGCTCTTATGTATGCCTGCAAATTATCATAGCGCTAGGTGAAACGTACAACCGGGAATGCTTCGTTAAAGAGGAGTTTTTTAGCTCAAAATGTGATGCCCGGCCCCTGGGGGACTTCCTGTTGGGTTTAGCACATGGCACCAAGAGACTTTTTTGTACATCCTGGGCTGTTACATATGTCTACAATTTTTCGTCGCTCTAGCTGCTTCGTACAACTGGGAATGCTTCATTAAGAAGGATTTTTTTTCCTTTGCAAAAAGTGCATGCCACGACAACAGCGTGTGACGAAATAAAAAACTTTCAATAACTTTTCATTTTCAACATCTTAAGATGAATCACACCAAGTTTGAAGATGATCGGATAAACTCTGTAGGAGGAGTTTGTTAAAATATGACCCCTATGAAATGGCCAAAAAAAATGGCAACACATTCCAAAGTAAATCAAAATAGCGGACGTCATGTTAGGTTTAGCATATGGTTCAAAAAGAGTTTTTTGTACCTCGAGGGCTGTTATACACCTCTACAAATGTTGGTAACTCTATGTGAAACGTACAGCCGGGTATGCTTTGTTAAAGAGGAGTTTTTTAGCTCAAAATGTGATGCCCGGCCCCTGGGGGACTTCCTGTTGGGTTTAGCACAGGGCACCAAGAGACTTTTTTGTACATCTTGGGCTGTTACATATGTCTACAAATTTTCATAGCTCTAGCTGCTTCGTACAAATGGGAATGCTTCTTGAAGGATATATTTTTTTCCTTTAAAAACAGTGCATGCCATGACAACAGCGTGCGACGAAATACAAAGCTTTCAATAACTTTTCATCTTCAACATCTTAAGATGAATCACACCAAGTTTGAAGATGATCGGATAAACACTGTAGGAGGAGTTCGTTAAAATAAGACCCCAATGAAATGGCCAAAAAAATGGCAACACGTTCCAAAATAAATCAAAATGGTGGACTTCCTGTTAGGTTTAGCATATGGTTCAAAAAGAGTTTTTTGTAGGTCATAGCCTGTTACATATGTGTACCAATTTTTGTAGCTCTAGATTAAACGTACAACCGGCAATGCTTCGTGAAGTAAGAATTTTTAAACTCTAAATTTGATGCTCCGCCGCCGTCATATAGTATATCAAAAACTTTTCATTTTTCACAATGATGTTGTCCCAGGTGTTGAGATGGTACATCCCAAGTTTGAAGTCAATCGGGTTAACCGTGTAGGAGAAGCGGGCAAAAGTATGACCCCTGTAAATGTGCAAAAATTGGCAAAAATTGGACATTTAAATACTCATACCTCACTTTCTGTCTATTTTAGGGTACACACTTCAAAGAGGTTTTTGTTCATTGGGATGTGCTACAGGTGCCACACAATTTTCATAGCCGTCGGACAATCGTAGCGGGACAGGGATCCGTTTAACCTATGTAGGGGGCGCTAAGGAACCATTTTTCTGTTATCATGTATGGCGACTTTAAAATATCAAATTTTTCGCCAGGCCTGATGTGCGTGTAAAGTTTGGTGAGTTTTTGGTCACGTTTAGTGTCTCAAAAATGCGATTGTTTGCGGAGAAGAATAATAATAAGAATAACTAGAGCTGCGAGCAGCTATAAAGGGCCCTCGCAGCCCGGGCCACGTTGGAGTCCTTGCACGTTGGGGTACTTGCACGTTAGGGTACTGGCACGTTGGGGTACTGGCATATTGGAAGCAAAATTTCTTTGAAAATGGCATAATAAACGTTTACATGTAGAATATTTTTTTTGCCAGTGTGTGTCAAGCTCAACGGGTTTTGGTGATTGTTAAGACCTGCAAAAATCAGCGTCCTTTTTTATTTTTAGGCAATGAGTTGCCCTGATTGGTATTTTTTGTAAAAGTGTATATATACATCATCGCTCGTTGTACTCATTGCACAATGTTACTTTTATTGTCCAAAGGGGCAATCAAAAATGAATAAAACAAAATGGAAACGTACATACGTTTGGATCGGTGTGAAGCCAGTGAACAATTTGAGTGGTGGAAACTAAAAGAATATTCAGAAATGACTTAGTCATCACACTTAGAATGAGTTTACATTTTTTTGTACAAAATACCGTATGTGTTTTTTTTTTTTTTATGTAAGCCTCAAGGGCTAGGTGGCGCTGTATTTATAACTGAATGTTGTCATCGAGATACCTTCAGGCCTTGATTATAAGCATACATGTCAAGTGTGGGATTTTTTTTGGAGATGTACCGTGGAGTTATTAAGCATATCCTTCATTCACGATATTGCTTTTAATGTCCACAGAGGCTATCAAAAATAAATAAAAATATATATATGTTTGGATAAGTCTGATGCCAGTGAACATTTTGAGTGGTGGAAACTAAAAGAATATTCATAAATGACTTAGTTATCACACTTAGAATGAGTTTACATTTTTTGTACAAAATACCGTATGTGGGGTATTTTTTTTTTATGCCTCAAGGGCTAGGTGGCGCTGCATATATAACTGAATGTTGTCATAGAGATAGCTTCAGGCCTTGACGATAAACATACATGTCAAGTTTGGGATTTTTTGGAGCATGTACCGGGGAGTTATTAAGCATATCCTTTTTCAGTGCGAAACACAAATTTTGATGCCCCGCCTTCATCATATAGTATTTCGAAAGGTCAAGATTTTTCCCCCTGTCGTTGGCTCAGGTCTTGACATGGTCCAGGTCAAGTCTTAACTCCGTCAGATGAAACGTGTAGGAGAAGTGGGCAAAAGTCTGCGCCCTGTGAATGTGCAAAAATTGTCAAAAATGGGACATTCAAAAATTCATAGCTCACTTCCTGTTCATTTTAGCATATGGGTCCAAGAGACTTTTTTGTAGGTCTTGGGCTCCCTCATACACCTAAAAATATTCGTCGTTCTTGCTTAAACGTACAACCGGGGCTGCTTCGTTAAAAACTTCTAGGGGGCGCTATTGAGTCATTTTTGTAAAAATAGCACAATCAACAATAAAATATTGCTCATTTTACCAGGCCAGATGTGTGTGCCAAGTTTCATGAGTTTCTGTGCATGTTTAGACCCTCAAAACTGGCGTTGTTTTCTTGGCGAACAGCGCTTAGCCACACCCACAGCAATTCGCGAAAACTCACAAACTTCGTGTTGTGACATCATGAAGGCCGAAACCCTCATCTGAGCAAATATGAGGTAGGTCCAGTTAACGTGTTTGGAGAAAAACGTAGAAGAAAATTCGTAAGAAAAAAAATTGCCACTAGGTGGCGCTATCAGTTAGATGAAATATAAGTCAGTAGATGTCTTTAGGGCTGGACTCTCATCAAATGTGTGAAATTTTGAGAAGATAGGATCATCTCGGTCAAGTTAATGCAGCTTTTATTTTCACGAAAAATCTTCAGACTTTGTGTCACCGTAGCGGCCACGCCCTTTGGCGAAAAGTTACAATATTCGGTGTGCATGATCAACATCTTAAGCCTTTTCTGACCAATTTTCAAATGGATCCCTTCAACAAGCTCAGCACAGTAGCTAAAAACGTAAAGTATGACATTTATTGTAACCACTAGGTGGCGCTATATGTATAACTGAATTTTATCATATAGATGTTTTCAGGCCGCGACTATTACGTTGCCTGAGAAGTTTGAGATTTTTTGGAGCTTGAACATGGGAGTTATTAAGCATTTGCTCTTTCTCGACAAATGAAATTTTAAAGGCAATATTTGATGCCCCGCCCCCGTCATATAGTATTTCAAAAAGGCAAGATGTTTTGCCCAGTTTTTTCTCTCAGGTCTTGAGATGATAAATGCCAAGTTTGAAGTCAATTGGATGAAAAATGTTTGCAAAGGGGGAAAAAGCATGACCACAGTGAATGTGCCAAAATAGGCCAAAATTGGACATAAAAAAATTCATAGCTCACTTCCTGTACATTTTAGCTACATGGTCCCAATAGACTTTTTTGTGCGTCTCGGGGTGCTACACGTGCCTGCCAATTTTTGTTGCTCTAGCTCAAACGTGCCGGGCTTGGTTTTTATTTTTCTACGCTAGGGGGCGCTATCGAGTCGCATTGTTATGACGACTTAATAATATCAAATTTTTCGCCGGGCCTGAGGAGTGTGCAAAGTTCGGTGAGTTTTCGTGAATGTTTAGGTACCCAAAATCGCGATCGTTTGCGGAGAATAAAGAAGAAGAAGAAGAAGAAGAATAATAATAACTAGAGCTGCGAGCAGCTATAAAGGGCCCTCGCAGCCCGGGCCACGTTGGGGTACTTGCACGTTGGGGTACTTGCACATTGGGGTACTGGCACATTGGAAGCAGAATTTCTTTGAAAATGGCATGATAAACATGTGGATTTTTATTTTTTTGCCAGGTGTGATGAGTGTGTCAAGCTCAATGGGTTGTGGTGGTTGTTAAGATCTGCAAGAATCAGCGTCTTTTTTTATTTTTAGGCAATGAGTTGCCCTGATTGGTATTTTTCGTAAAAGTATATATAGACACATCATTGCTCGTACTCATTGCACAATGTTGCTTTTATTGTCCATAGAGGCGATCAAAGAAAATGAAACTAAATTAAAAAAGTACATATGTTTGGATCGGTCTGATGCCAGTGAACACATTGAGTGGTGGAAAGTAAAAGAATATTCATAAATGACTTAGTTATCACACTTACAATGAGTTTACAATTTTTGCAAAAATACCGTAAGTGAGGCATTTTTTTTTTTTTTTATGCCTTAAGGACTAGGTGGCGCTGTATTTATAACTGAATTTTGTCATAGAGATACCTTCAGGCCTTGACTATAAATATACATTTCAAGTATGGGATTTTTTGGAGCATGTACATGGGAGTTATTAAGCATAGCCTTCATTCACGATATTGCTTTTAATGTCCATAGAGGCTATCAAAAATACATAAAACTAAATAACAAAAATATGTATGTTTGGTTAGGGCTGATGCCAGTGAACATTTTGAGTGTTGGAAAGTAAAAGAATATTCATAAATGACTTCGTGATCACACTGAGAATGAGTTTACAATTTTTGTAAAAATACCGGAAGTGGGGTATTTTTTTTTCATGCCTCAAGGGCTAGGTGGCGCTGCATATATAACTGAATGTTGTCATAGAGATAGCTTCAGGCCTTGACTATAAACATACATGTCAAGTTTGGGATTTTTTGGAGCATGTACCGGAGAGTTATTAAGCATATAATTTTTCATTGCGAAACACAAATTTTGATGCCCCGCCCTCATCATATAGTATTTAGAAAAGTCAAGATTTTTCTCCCTGTCGTTAGCTCAGGTCTTGACATAGCCCAGGTCAAGTCTGAAATCAGTCGGATGAAACGTGTAGGAGAAGTGGGCAAAAGTATGCCCCCTGTAAATGTGCTAAAATCGTAAAAAATGGGACATTCAAAAATTCGTAGCTCACTTCCTGTTCATTTTAGCATATGGGTCCAAGAGACTTTTTTGTAGGTCTTGGGCTCCCTCATACACCTAAAAATTTTCGTAGATCTTGCTTAAACGTACAACCGGGGCTGCTTCATTAAAACTTTCTAGAGGGCGCTATTGAGTCATTTCTGTAAAAATAGCACAATCCAGGATAAAATATCGCTCATTTTGCCAGGCCAGATGTGTGTGCCAAGTTTCATGCGTTTCTGTGCCGGTTTAGGCCCTCAAAATTGGTGTTGTTTTCTTGGCGAACAGCGCTTAGCCACGCCCACAGCGATTCGCGAAAACTCACAAACTTCGTGTTGTGACATCATGAAGACCGAAACCCTCATCTGAGCAAATATGAGGTAGGTGCAGTTAATGTGGTTGGAGAAAAACATTTAAGAAAAATCGTAAGAAAAAAAATTGCCAGACGGTGTCGCTAACAGTAAGATGAAATATAAGTTCGAAGATGTCTTAAGGGCTGGACTCTCATCAAATGTGTGAAATTTTGAGAAGATAGGATTACCTGGATCAAGTAAAAGCAGCTTTTATTGCCACGAAAAATTACCAGAATTTGCGGCATCGTAGAGGCCACGCCCTTTGGCGAAAAGTTACAATATTCGGTGTGGGGCATGATCAACATCTTAAGGCTTGTCTGACCAATTTTCAACTGGATTCCTTCAAAGAGCTTGGCACAGTAGCTAAAAACGTAAAGTATGACATTTATTGTCACCACTAGGTGGCGCTATATATATAACAGAATTGTATCATATAGATGTTTTCAGGCCGTGACTATTAAGTTGCATGAGAAGTTTGAGATTTTTTGGAGCTTGTTCATGGGAGTTATTCAGCATTTTGTCTTTGTGGACAAATTAAATTTTAAAGGCAATATTTAATGCCCCGCCCCCGTCATATAGTATTCCAAAAAGTCAAGATATTTTGCCCAGTTGTTGTCTTGGGTCTTGAGATGACACATGGCAAGTTTGAAGTCAAATGGCTGAAAAATATTTGCAAAGGGGGAAAAAGTATGACCACAGTGAATGGGCCAAAATGGGCCAAAATTGGACATTCAAAAATTCATAGCTCACTTCCTGTACATTTTAGGAAATGGCTTCCACTGACTTTTTTGTGCGTCTCGGGGTGCTACACGTGCCTGGCAATTTTCGTAGCTCTAGGTCAAACGGGCCGGGATTGGTTTTTATTTTTCTACGCTAGGGGGCGCTATAGAGTCGCATTGTTATGGCAACTACATAATATCAAATTTTTCGCCGGGAACGAAGAGACTGCAAAGTTTGGTGAGTTTTCGTAAATGTTTCGGCCCTCAAAAATGCGATCGTTTACGGAGAAGAAGAAGAAGAAGAATTCTTACAAAAACAAGAGGGACCTCGCAGCGGTCGCTGCTCGGGCCCTAACTAGAGCTGCGAGCAGCTATAAAGGGCCCTCGCAGCCCGGGCCACGTTGGGGTCCTTGCACGTTGGGGTACTTGCACGTTAGGGTACTGGCACATTAGGGTACTGTCACGTTGGGGTACTGGCATATTGGAAGCAAAATTTCTTTGAAAATGGCATAATAAACGTTTACATGTAGAATATTTTATCTGCCAGTGTGTGTCAAGCTCAACGGGTTTTGGTGATTGTTAAGACCTGCAAAAATCTGCGTCCTTATTTATTTTTAGGCAATGAGTTGCCCTGATTGGTATTTTTTGTAAAAGTGTATATATACATCATCGCTCGTTGTACTCATTGCACAATGTTACTTTTATTGTCCAAAGGGGCAATCAAAAATGAATAAAACAAAATGGAAACGTACATACGTTTGGATCGGTGTGAAGCCAGTGAACAATTTGAGTGGTGGAAACTAAAAGAATATTCATAAATGACTTAGTTATCACACTTAGAATGAGTTTACATTTTTTGTACAAAATACCGTATGTGTTTTTTTGTTTTTTTTATATATAAGCCTCAACGGCTAGGTGGCGCTGTATTTATAACTGAATGTTGTCATAGAGATACCTTCAGGCCTTGATTATAAGCATACATGTCAAGTGTGGGATTTTTTTTGGAGCATGTACCGTGGAGTTATTAAGCATATGCTTCATTCACGATATTGCTTTTAATGTCCATAGAGGCTATCAAAAATAAATAAAAATATATATATGTTTGGATAAGTCTGATGCCAGTGAACATTTTGAGTGGTGGAAACTAAAAGAATATTCATAAATGACTTCGTTATCACACTTAGAATGAGTTTACTTTTTTTGTACAAAATACCGTATGTGGGGTATTTTTTTTTCATGCC
The DNA here is from genome assembly GCF_051991245.1 of Festucalex cinctus. Classification (NCBI taxonomy): domain Eukaryota; kingdom Metazoa; phylum Chordata; class Actinopteri; order Syngnathiformes; family Syngnathidae; genus Festucalex; species Festucalex cinctus. The sequence goes on from NC_135422.1 coordinate 28,099,847, forward strand.
TCAAGGGCTAGGTGGCGCTGCATATATAACTGAATGTTGTCATAGAGATAACTTCAGGCCTTGACGATAAACATACATGTCAAGTTTGGGATTTTTTGGAGCATGTACCGGGGAGTTATCAAGCATATCCTTTTTCATTGCGAAACACAAATTTTGATGCCCCGCCCTCATCATATAGTATTTCGAAAAGTCAAAAATGTTCCCCCTGTCGTTGGCTCAGGTCTTGACATGGTCCAGGCCAAGTCTTAACTCAGTCGGATGAAACGTGTAGGAGAGGTGGGCAAAAGTCTGCCCCCTGTGAATGTGCAAAAATCGTCAAAAATGGGACATTCAAAAATTCGTAGCTCACTTCCTGTTCATTTTAGCATATGGGTACAAGAGACTTTTTTTGTAGGTCTTGGGCTCCCTCATACCCCTGAAAATATTCGTCGTTCTTGCTTAAACGTACAATCGGGGCTGCTTCGTTAAAAATTTCGAGGGGGCGCTATTGAGTCATTTTTGTAAAAATAGCACAATCAACAATAAAATATTGCTCATTTTACCAGGCCAGATGTGTGTGCCAAGTTTCAGGAGTTTCTGTGCATGTTTAGACCCTCAAAACTGGCGTTGTTTTCTTGGCGAACAGCGCTTAGCCACGCCCACAGCAATTCGCGAAAACTCACAAACTTCGTGTTGTGACATCATGAAGGCCGAAACCCTCATCTGAGCAAATATGAGGGAGGTCCAGTTAACGTGTTTGGAGAAAAACGTAGAAGAAAATTCGTAAGAAAAAAAATTGCCACTAGGTGGCGCTATCAGTTAGATGAAATGTAAGTTAGTAGATGTCTTTAGAGCTGGACTCTCATCAAATGTGTGAAATTTTGAGAAGATAGGATCATCTCGGTCAAGTTAATGCAGCTTTTATTGTCACGAAAAATCTTCAGACTTTGCGTCACCGTAGTGGCCACGCCCTTTGGCGAAAAGTTACAATATTCGGTGTGGGGCATCATCAACATCTTAAGGCTTTTCTGACCAATTTTCAACTGGATCCCTTCAACGAGCTCAGCACAGTAGCTAAAAACGTAAAGTATGACATTTATTGTAACCACTAGGTGGCGCTATATGTATAACTGAATTTTGTCATATAGATGTTTTCAGGCCGTGACTATTACGTTGCCTGAGAAGTTTGAGATTTTTTGGAGCTTGTACATGGGAGTTATTCAGCATTTGCTCTTTCTGGACAAATGAAATTTTAAAGGCAATATTTGATGCCCCTCCCCCGTCATATAGTATTTCGAAAAGGCAAGACTTTTTGCCCAGCTGTTCTCTTAGGTCTTGAGATGATAAATACCAAGTTTGAAGTCAATTGGATGAAAAATGTTTGCATAGGGGGAAAAAGCATGACCACAGTGAATGTGCCAAAATAGGCCAAAATTGGACATTAAAAAATTCATATCTCACTTCCTGTACATTTTAGCTACATGGTCCCAATAGACTTTTTTGTGCGTCTCGGGGTGCTACACGTGCCTGCCAATTTACGTTGCTCTAGCTCAAACGTGCCGGGCTTGGTTTTTATTTTTCTATGCTAGGGGGCGCTATAGAGTCGCGTTGTTATAACGACTTCATAATATCAAATTTTTCGCCGGACCTGAGGAGTGTGCAAAGTTCGGTGAGTTTTCGTGAATATTTAGGTACCCAAAATCGCGATTGTTTGCGGAGAATAAAGAAGAAGAAGAATAATAATAATAACTAGAGCTGCGAGCAGCTATAAAGGGCCCTCGCAGCCCGGGCCACGTTGGGGTCCTTGCACGTTGGGGTACTTGCACGTTGGGGTACTGGCACGTTGGGGTACTGGCATATTGGAAGCAAAATTTCTTTGAAAATGGCATAATAAACGTTTACATGTAGAATATTTTTTTGCCAGTGTGTGTGTCAAGCTCAACGGGTTTTGGTGATTGTTAAGACCTGCAAAAATCAGCGTCCTTTTTTATTTTTAGGCAATGAGTTGCCCTGATTGGTATTTTTTTGTAAAAGTGTATATACACATCATCGCTCGTTGTACTCATTGCACAATGTTACTTTTATTGTCCAAAGGGGCAATCAAAAATGAATAAAACAAAATGGAAACGTACATACGTTTGGATCGGTGTGAAGCCAGTGAACAATTTGAGTGGTGGAAACTAAAAGAATATTCATAAATGACTTAGTTATCACACTTAGAATGAGTGTACATTTTTTGTACAAAATACCGTATGTGGGGTATTTTTTTTAATTTTTTATATAAGCCTCAAGGGCTAGGTGGCGCTGTATTTATAACTGAATGTTGTCATAGAGATACCTTCAGGCCTTGATTATAAGCATACATGTCAAGTGTGGGATTTTTTTTGGAGCATGTACCGTGGAGTTATTAAGCATATCCTTCATTCACGATATTGCTTTTAATGTCCATAGAGGCTATCAAAAATAAATAAAAATATATATATGTTTGGATAAGTCTGATGCCAGTGAACAATTTGAGTGGTGGAAACTAAAAGAATATTCATAAATGACTTAGTTATCACACTTAGAATGAGTGTACATTTTTTGTACAAAATACCGTATGTGGGGTATTTTATTTATTTTTTTATATAAGCCTCAAGGGCTAGGTGGCGCTGTATTTATAACTGAATGTTGTCATAGAGATACCTTCAGGCCTTGATTATAAGCATACATGTCAAGTGTGGGATTTTTTTTTGAGCATGTACCGTGGATTTATTAAGCATAGCCTTCATTCACGATATTGCTTTTAATGTCCATAGAGGCTATCAAAAATACATAAAACTAAATAACAAAAATATGTATGTTTGGATAAGTCTGATGCCAGTGAACATTTTGAGTGGTGGAAACTAAAAAAATATTCATAAATGACTTAGTTATCACACTTAGAATGAGTGTACATTTTTTGTACAAAATACCGTAAGTGGGGTATTTTTTTTTCATGCCTCAAGGGCTAGGTGGCGCTGCATATATAACTGAATGTTGTCATAGAGATAACTTCAGGCCTTGACGATAAACATACATGTCAAGTTTGGGATATTTTGGAGCATGTACCGGGGAGTTATCAAGCATATCCTTTTTCATTGCGAAACACAAATTTTGATGCCCCGCCCTCATCATATAGTATTTCGAAAAGTAAAAATTTTTCCCCCTGTCGTTGGCTCAGGTCTTGACATGGTCCAGGTCAAGTCTTAACTCAGTCGGATGAAACGTGTAGGAGAAGTGGGCAAAAGTCTGCCCCCTGTGAATGTGCAAAAATCGTCAAAAATGGGACATTCAAAAATTCGTAGCTCACTTCCTGTTCATTTTAGCATATGGTTACAAGAGACTTTTTTGTAGGTCTTGGGCTCCCTCATACACCTAAAAATATTCGTCGTTCTTGCTTAAACGTACAACCGGGGCTGCTTCGTTAAAAATTTCGAGGGGGCGCTATTGAGTCATTTTTGTAAAAATAGCACAATCAACAATAAAATATTACTCATTTTACCAGGCCAGATGTGTGTGCCAAGTTTCAGGAGTTTCTGAGCATGTTTAGACCCTCAAAACTGGCGTTGTTTTCTTGGCGAACAGTGCTTAGCCACGCCCACAGCAATTCGCGAAAACTCACAAACTTCGTGTTGTGACATCATGAAGGCCGAAACCCTCATCTGAGCAAATATGAGGTAGGTCCAGTTAACGTGTTTGGAGAAAAATGTACAAGAAAATTCGTAAGAAAAAAAATATGCCACTAGGTGGCGCTATCAGTAAGATGAAATATAAGTTCGTAGATGTCTTTAGGGCTGGACTCTCATCAAATGTGTGAAATTTTGAGAAGATAGGATCATCTCTGTCAAGTTCATGCAGCTTTTATTGTCACGAAAAATCTTCCGACTTTGCGTCACCGTAGCGGCCACGCCCTTTGGCGAAAAGTTACAATATTCGGTGTGGGGCATGATCAACATCTTAAGGCTTTTCTGACCAACTTTCAACTGGATCCCTTCAACGAGCTCAGCGCAGTAGATAAAAACATAAAGTATGACATTTATTGTCACCACTAGGTGGCGCTAAATGTATAACTGAATTTTATCATATAGATGTTTTCAGTCCGTGACTATTACGTTGCCTGAGAAGTTTGAGATTTTTTGGAGCTTGAACATGGGAGTTATTAAGCATTTGCTCTTTCTGGACAAATGAAATTTTAAAGACAATATTTGATGCCCCGCCCCCATCATATAGTATTTCGAAAAGGCAAGACTTTTTGCCCAGTTGTTCTCTCAGGTCTTGAGATGATAAATGCCAAGTTTGATGTGAATTGGATGAAAAATGTTTGCAGAGGGGGAAAAAGCATGACCACAGTGAATGTGCCAAAATAGGCCAAAATTGGACATAAAAAAATTCATAGCTCATTTCCTGTACATTTTAGCTACATGGTCCCAATAGACTTTTTTGTGCGTCTCGGGGTGCTACACGTGCCTGCCAATTTTCGTTGCTCTGGCTCAAACGTGCCAGGCTTGGTTTTTATTTTTCTACGCTAGGGGGCGCTATAGAGTCGCGTTGTTATGACGACTTCATAATATAAAATTTTTCGCCGGGCCTGAGGAGTGTGCAAAGTTTGGTGAGTTTTCGTGAATGTTTAGGTACTCAAAAATGCGATCGTTTACGGAGAATAATAATAATAATAATAATAATAATAATAATAATAATAATAATAATAATTCGAACGAAAAACAATAGGGACCTCGCAGCGGTCGCTGCTCGGGCCCTAATAATAATAATAATAACTAGAGCTGCGAGCAGCTATAAAGGGCCCTCGCAGCCCGGGCCACGTTGGGGTCCTTGCACGTTGGGGTACTTGCACGTTGGGGTACTGGCACATTGGGGTACTGGCATATTGGAAGCAAAATTTCTTTGAAAATGGCATAATAAACGTTTACATGTAGAATATTTTTTTGCCAGTGTGTGTGTCAAGCTCAACGGGTTTTGGTGATTGTTAAGACCTGCAAAAATCAGCTTCCTTTTTTATTTTTAGGCAATGAGTTGCCCTGATTGGTATTTTTTTGTAAAAGTGTATATACACATCATCGCTCGTTGTACTCATTGCACAATGTTACTTTTATTGTCCAAAGGGGCAATCAAAAATGAATAAAACAAAATGGAAACGTACATACGTTTGGATCGGTGTGAAGCCAGTGAACAATTTGAGTGGTGGAAACTAAAAGAATATTCATAAATGACTTAGTTATCACACTTAGAATGAGTGTACATTTTTTGTACAAAATACCGTATGTGGGGTATTTTTTATTTTTTTTATATAAGCCTCAAGGGCTAGGTGGCGCTGTATTTATAACTGAATGTTGTCATAGAGATACCTTCAGGCCTTGATTATAAGCATACATGTCAAGTGTGGGATTTTTTTTGGAGCATGTACCGTGGAGTTATTAAGCATATCCTTCATTCACGATATTGCTTTTAATGTCCACAGAGGCTATCAAAAATAAATAAAAATATATATATATGTTTGGATAAGTCTGATGCCAGTGAACATTTTGAGTGGTGGAAACTAAAAGAATATTCATAAATGACTTCGTTATCACACTTAGAATGAGTTTACATTTATTGTACAAAATACCGTATGTGGGGTATTTTTTTTTTATGCCTCAAGGGCTGGGTGGCGCTGCATATATAACTGAATGTTGTCATAGAGATAGCTTCAGGCCTTGACGATAAACATACATGTCAAATTTGGGATTTTTTGGAGCATGTACCGGGGAGTTATTAAGCATATCCTTTTTCAGTGCGAAACACAAATTTTGATGCCCCGCCTTCATCATATAGTATTTCGAAAGGTCAAGATTTTTCCCCCTGTCGTTGGCTCAGGTCTTGACATGGTCCAGGTCAAGTCTTAACTCAGTCAGATGAAACGTGTAGGAGAAGTGGGCAAAAGTCTGCCCCCTGTGAATGTGCAAAAATAGTCAAAAATGGGACATTCAAAAATTCGTAGCCAACTTCCTGTTCATTTTAGCATATGGGTCCAAGAGACTTTTTTGTAGGTCTTGGGCTCCCTCATACACCTAAAAATATTCGTCGTTCTTGCTTAAACGTACAACCGGGGCTGCTTCGTTAAAAACTTCTCGGGGGCGCTATTGAGTCATTTTTGTAAAAATAGCACAATCAACAATAAAATATTGCTCATTTTACCAGGCCAGATGTGTGTGCCAAGTTTCATGAGTTTCTGTGCATGTTTAGACCCTCAAAACTGGCGTTGTTTTCTTGGCGAACAGCGCTTAGCCACACCCACAGCAATTCGCGAAAACTCACAAACTTCATGTTGTGACATCATGAAGGCCGAAACCCTCATCTGAGCAAATATGAGGTAGGTCCAGTTAACGTGTTTGGAGAAAAATGTACAAGAAAATTCGTAAGAAAAAAAATTGCCACTAGGTGGCGCTATCAGTAAGATGAAATATAAGTTCGTAGATGTCTTTAGGGCTGGACTCTCATCAAATGTGTGAAATTTTGAGAAGATAGGATCATCTCGGTCAAGTTAATGCAGCTTTTATTTTCACGAAAAATCTTCAGACTTTGCGTCACCGAGGCGGCCACGCCCTTTGGCGAAAAGTTACAATATTCGGTGTGGGGCATGATCAACATCTTAAGGCTTTTCTGACCAATTTTCAAATGGATCCCTTCAACAAGCTCAGCACAGTAGCTAAAAACGTAAAGTATGACATTTATTGTAACCACTAGGTGGCGCTATATGTATAACTGAATTTTATCATATAGATGTTTTCAGGCCGTGACTATTACGTTGCCTGAGAAGTTTGAGATTTTTTGGAGCTTGAACATGGGAGTTATTAAGCATTTGCTCTTTCTGGACAAATGAAATTTTAAAGGCAATATTTGATGCCCCGCCCCCGTCATATAGTATTTCAAAAAGGCAAGATGTTTTGCCCAGTTGTTCTCTCAGGTCTTGAGATGATAAATGCCAAGTTTGAAGTCAATTGGATGAAAAATGTTTGCAAAGGGGGAAAAAGCATGACCACAGTGAATGTGCCAAAATAGGCCAAAATTGGACATTAAAAAATTCATAGCTCACTTCCTGTACATTTTAGCTACATGGTCCCAATAGACTTTTTTGTGCGTCTCGGGGTGCTACACGTGCCTGCCAATTTTTGTTGCTCTAGCTCAAACGTGCCGGGCTTGGTTTTTATTTTTCTACGCTAGGGGGCGCTATCGAGTCGCATTGTTATGACGACTTAATAATATCAAATTTTTCGCCGGGCCTGAGGAGTGTGCAAAGTTCGGTGAGTTTTCGTGAATGTTTAGGTACCCAAAATCGCGATCGTTTGCGGAGAATAAAGAATAATAATAATAATAATAATAATAATAATAATAATAATAATTTTTACAAAAACAATAGGGACCTCGCAGCGGTCGCTGCTCGGGCCCTAATAATAATTTTTACAAAAACAATAGGGACCTCGCAGCGGTCGCTGCTCGGGCCCTAACTAGAGCTGCGAGCAGCTATAAAGGGCCCTCGCAGCCCGGGCCACGTTGGGGTCCTTGCACGTTGTGGTACTTGCATGTTGGGGTACTGGCACATTGGGGTACTGGCATATTGGAAGCAAAATTTCTTTGAAAAGGGCATAATAAACGTTTACATGTAGAATATTTTTTTGCCAGTGTGTGTGTCAAGCTCAACGGGTTTTGGTGATTGTTAAGACCTGCAAAAATCAGCGTCCTTTTTTATTTTTAGGCAATGAGTTGCCCTGATTGGTATTTTTTTGTAAAAGTGTATATACACATCATCGCTCGTTGTACTCATTGCACAATGTTACTTTTATTGTCCAAAGGGGCAATCAAAAATGAATAAAACAAAATGGAAACGTACATACGTTTGGATCGGTGTCAAGCCAGTGAACAATTTGAGTGGTGGAAACTAAAAGAATATTCATAAATGACTTAGTTATCACACTTAGAATGAGTGTACATTTTTTGTACAAAATACCATATGTGGGGTATTTTTATTTTTTTTATATAAGCCTCAAGGGCTAGGTGGCGCTGTATTTATAACTGAATGTTTTCATAGAGATACCTTCAGGCCTTGCTTATAAGCATACATGTCAAGTGTGGGATTTTTTTTGGAGCATGTACCGTGGAGTTATTAAGCATATCCTTCATTCACGATATTGCTTTTAATGTCCATAGAGGCTATCAAAAATAAATAAAAATATATATATGTTTGGATAAGTCTGATGCCAGTGAACATTTTGAGTGGTGGAAACTAAAAGAATATTCAGAAATGACTTCGTTATCACACTTAGAATGAGTGTACATTTTTTGTACAAAATACCGTATGTGGGGTATTTTTTTTTTATTCCTCAAGGGCTAGGTGGCGCTGCATATATAACTGAATGTTGTCACAGAGATAACTTCAGGCCTTGACGATAAACATACATGTCAAGTTTGGGATTTTTTGGAGCATGTACCGGGGAGTTATCAAGCATATCCTTTTTCATTGCGAAACACAAAATTTGATGCCCCGCCCTCATCATATAGTATTTCGAAAAGTCAAAATTTTTCCCCCTGTCGTTGGCTCAGGTCTTGACATGGTCCAGGCCAAGTCTTAACTCAGTCCGATGAAACGTGTAGGAGAAGTGGGCAAAAGTCTGCCCCCTGTGAATGTGCAAAAATCGTAAAAAATGGGACATTCAAAAATTCATAGCTCACTTCCTGTTCATTTTAGCATATGGGTCCAAGACACTTTTTTGTAGGACTTGGGCTCCCTCATACACCTAAAAATATTCGTCGTTCTTGCTTAAACGTACAACCGGGGCTGCTTTGTTAAAAACTTCTAGGGGGCGCTATTGAGTCATTTTTGTAAAAAATAGCACAATCAACAATAAAATATGGCTCATTTTACCAGGCCAGATGTGTGTGCCAAGTTTCATGAGTTTCTGTGCATGTTTAGACCCTCAAAACTGGCGTTGTTTTCTTGGCGAACAGCGCTTAGCCACACCCACAGCAATTCGCGAAAACTCACAAACTTCGTGTTGTGACATCATGAAGGCCGAAACCCTCATCTGAGCAAATATGAGGTAGGTCCAGTTAACGTGTTTGGAGAAAAACGTAGAAGAAAATTCGTAAGAAAAAAAATTGCCACTAGGTGGCGCTATCAGTTAGATGAAATATAAGTCAGTAGATGTCTTTAGGGCTGGACTCTCATCAAATGTGTGAAATTTTGAGAAGATAGGATCATCTCGGTCAAGTTAATGCAGCTTTTATTTTCACGAAAAATCTTCAGACTTTGCGTCACCGTAGCGGCCACGCCCTTTGGCGAAAAGTTACAATATTCGGTGTGGGGCATGATCAACATCTTAAGGCTTTTCTGACCAATTTTCAAATGGATCCCTTCAACAAGCTCAGCACAGTAGCTAAAAACGTAAAGTATGACATTTATTGTAACCACTAGGTGGCGCTATATGTATAACTGAATTTTATCATATAGATGTTTTCAGGCCGTGACTATTACGTTGCCTGAGAAGTTTGAGATTTTTTGGAGCTTGAACATGGGAGTTATTAAGCATTTGCTCTTTCTCGACAAATGAAATTTTAAAGCCAATATTTGATGCCCCGCCCCCGTCATATAGTATTTCAAAAAGGCAAGATGTTTTGCCCAGTTGTTCTCTCAGGTCTTGAGATGATAAATGCCAAGTTTGAAGTCAATTGGATGAAAAATGTTTGCAAAGGGGGAAAAAGCATGACCACAGTGAATGTGCCAAAATAGGCCAAAATTGGACATTAAAAAATTCATAGCTCACTTCCTGTACATTTTAGCTACATTGTCCCAAGAGACTTTTTTGTGCGTCTCGGGGTACTACACGTGCCTGCCAATTTTTGTTGCTCTAGCTCAAACGTGCCGGGCTTGGTTTTTATTTTTCTACGCTAGGGGGCGCTATCGAGTCGCATTGTTATAACGACTTCATAATATAAAATTTTTCGCCGGACCTGAGGAGTGTGCAAAGTTCGGTGAGTTTTCGTGAATATTTAGGTACCCAAAATAGCGATTGTTTGCGGAGAATAAAGAATAATAATAATAATAATAATAATAATAATAATAATAATAATAATAATAATTTTTACAAAAACAATAGGGACCTCGCAGCGGTCGCTGCTCGGGCCCTAATAATAATAATAATAATAATAATTTTTACAAAAACAATAGGGACCTCGCAGCGGTCGCTGCTCGGGCCCTAATAATAATAATAATCCGATCGAAAAACAATAGGGACCTCGCAGCGGTAGCTGCTCGGGCCCTAATAATAATAAGAATTCCTACAAAAACAATAGGGCCTCGCAGCGGCACCGCCGCCGCCGCTGCTCGGGCCCTAATAAGAATTCCTTCAGGAACAATAGGGACCTCGCAGCGGTCGCTGCTCGGGCCCTAATAATAATAATACAAAAAAATCGATTCTGCCGATTATTGAATCGATTCGAGAATCGCGCGATGTAGTATCGCGATATATCGCCGAATCGTTTTTTTTTAACACCCCTAATATATATATATATATATATATATATATATATATATATATATATATATATATATATATATATATATATATATATATATATATATATACATGCTTCATTTTACAGTTTTTGAGCAGAATTTTCAACTTAGTTTGTGCATAAAATAAGCTTTCCCAACGCTGCATAGCACAAACAACACTATGTGACAAGCCAGCTACAAAGGGGAAACACTTTAACTGTCATGTAACTGTCCACTCTTTTTCCTATGCTTTGATAATGCTCTTCATTTGACAATTTGTCTGGTTGATTTGTTCCTTTGTAAGTAAAGACTGTTCTTCATATTCCACAACATTGTGCTCTGGAGTCCAAGCAGTCACAAATTGTTAGAGTAGCTTAGTCATTGGACGCCTAAACTGCACACCCATACCAAGCATTATTATAAAACGCTTTATTGGTGAGAAATGTTTGGTCTGGAGGCAACATCAAAGCTATCCCACATACACACGCATGACAAAGTGTGTGTTTATCATCTCTCCTGCTTCTAATCCTTTACAGCACACCAACCAAACTGAATCACATCAAAGCCAGAGTGATCTCTTCTATCAGCAGCAAACGTGAAGATGGATAAAAAAAAACACATGTTAATGTGTCTGGAGAGGTGGAACCTCCACAGCATTAAGCAGCATGTACAGCTCATATGCGGCAATTGATCAGCCCACATGATGCAAATTTACACTGTTTGTTGAGTCAACTCACTGTCGAGGTTTTACCGTTGCTCACACGTTGCGCACGTACCTTTTGTTATGGTTTTCAAAGGAGCACCAGAAGTTGTTGCTCATTTTTTCACAACCCACCGACCTCACTGGATAAATTTAAAGACTGACAGTGATTGTTCCTGGCATGTACAAAATGTGGGGTCTCACGGGGGCAATTTGTATTTGTAAAATGCAAATAATGAGAGACAAATTAGTACACCGTGGACTAGGGGTGTGAATTGCCAAGTACCTGACGATTCGATTCGTATCACGATTCACAGGTCACGATTCGATTCGATACCGATTAATCCCGATACGAATGGTCACGATTCGATACCGATTAATCCCGATACGAATTTATAAGTCGATTGTTGCGATTTTTTTCCATTCAAATTTAGAAAATACTATCAGTAAATTTGTACATGTACACTGTAAGATTTGTATGAATATATTTATCTAAAACTTGAGGCTTATAACCGTGAGCCACTGTACACAAACAGTTTGCAATCTGTTTCACATTTGAACAGCATTAAAATAAAAATATTAAGGCTTAATGTGCCGTTCATATAACATTCTTCCATGCTCAAGGTGTGAATCCTAAAAAAAAAAAAAAAAAAAAAAAAAAAAAAATTTCGATTCTGCCGATTATTGAATCGATTCGAGAATCGCGCGATGTAGTATCGCGATATATCGCCGAATCGATTTTTTTTTAACACCCCTACCGTGGACGGTTATGTTTATTACGCAGCTCCCCGTGTTCTCACAGTATGGCAAGCGACAAGGGACACTAAAAACGGAAACAAATAGTGTCAAGATGGCACCATCAGTTGGCAGCCGTCTTCATAGCTTCAAAGCTGCATACTGTTGACTTTGTTTGCGAGTCAAGAACATGTTAAAATGCAAGAAACAGGTGGGATTTTACAAGGAAAAACTAGACTGCGAAGCAAAATTACACATTCACAACTAGACTAAGTGCAATTTAATGGAGAAATTGTGTGGGAATGCTGAAAGCTGAATGCTAATAGCTGAATGCTAATGGAGGAAATTGAAAGATGAACTATGAAAATTACAAAGTAACTATTAATTACTACTACTAGTAGTAGTTGTTGTAGTAGTAGTATTACTAGTTAACTACTAATTACTTGTAGTAGTAGTATTAATAGCAGAAGTATTACTAGTAATTAGGGGTGTTAAAAAAAAATCGATTCGGCAATATATCGCAATACTACAGCACTCAATTCTCGAATCGATTCAATAGGCAGCCGAATCGATTTTTTAACTATCCCTATTTAAAATATTCAACATCGCGAGATGCTGTGACTATCGCGAGACCGGTAGCGAGACTGGGAAAATCTAACATGGCGGCGTCCTGCTGCTAAAATAGAATTAGCTTTATATTTCTAATTAAACCCGAATTTAACGATTAGATAAATTCGATTTTTTTCTTTTCTAAGAAAGATCGGAAATATTATCCAGTGTGGACGACCTCGAACGCTTTATTGACGATTATTTTTATAGCTGCGCGATGGATGATCTGGCGGCTAGTCGTGATAATCCTTCGAAAAAAAGGAAAAATGACTCGTCAACAGATACGGACGATTTAGTAACCGCCGACGTATCGGTGAGTATGCTGGATTCCATAAATAAAAAACTTGACGTCCTCTGTCTTATCCGCGAGGACGTCAAAGAATTAAAGGCAAGTTTGGAATTCGTTAGCCAACAGGTAAGCGATCTCCAACGAGATAATTCCGAGCTACGCTCCTCTCTCGTCGCTGTCACAGCCGAGTTGGAGACGATTAAAAAGGAAAATAAAATGCTAAAGGAAACGGTCTTAGATGTTCAATCCCGTAGTATGCGGGAAAATCTAATATTTTCAGGTAGATCCGAAAATACCCCAGATAATCCAGAGAGAGAGATAAAAAAATTTATGACATTATCGCTAAAGATCCCTCAGGAGACGGTAAATAATATCTCTTTTCACCGTGTACACCGGCTCGGAGCTCGTAAGGGCAATAAGCCCCGTCCTATTATTGCTAAGTTCGAACATTTTAAACATAAAGAATTGGTAAAAAGTAAAGGACGGGAGCTTAAAGGGACATCTTTCGGGATGAATGATCAATTCCCAAGAGAGATAAACGAGCGGCGAAAAGTACTGTTTCCTATAATGAAACAAAATAGACAGGAGGGTAAACGGACTTCGATGGTCGTTGATAAATTATATATCGACGGCCAGCTATTCCGAAACCCAACCTCGACCCCTTGGCTGTTCTAACTGATAATTGGTAGAGCCGAGTATTGTGTGATTATTTGACGTATGTATATGTATGTGTATGTATATGTGTATATATGTATATATATGTATATGTATATATATGTGTATGTATATGTATGTATATGTATGGATAATGGGTTACGAAACTGAGAATATGAATTTATATCATGTATAGGCTATATAATAATAATAATAATAATATAAAAATATATTCTTAAAAAAATAAAAATAATAATAATAATAAAAATAATAATCTCGCTTAGGTCACTATTTACTGGTGTATTGTTATGTTGAATCCCCCACAGATTTCCTTCACACTCACTTCCCCCCTCGTTTCTTCACTATTATACTTATCTACTTGTTATCTCTCTCTTTATATAAATTATATAAATTGCCTAATTACTCTTTTGCTATCCTACAATATGTTAATATTAATAAGCAGCTTATATAGATGTATACATAAGACTGAGTCTATATTGCTTGTATGCAGAAATTAGTTCTGGTCTCCTGGAATGTGTGTGGCGCTCGCTCCCAGGCAAAAAGAATAAAAATTTTAGACCATCTCTCAAAATTTAAGGCAGATATTTGTCTCCTACAAGAAACCCACTTACAAAAATCAGAAGAAAAATTATTTATAGATAAAAATTTTAGTCAAGTTTACTCTGCCTCCTATAATAGTAGACAAAGAGGTGTCTCTATACTTATACATAAGAATTTATTCTTTACTCTAAATAATATAGTAACAGATTTAGAGGGCCGATATATTATTATCCAGGTAACTATATTTAATAAAGTATATACAATTGGTAATTTATATGCCCCAAATAATGATGACCCGGATTTTTTCCATGAATTTTTCTCTCGGTTACTCGATTTAGCAACAAATTCTACTATTATTATTGGAGGTGATTTTAACACGGTCTTAAACCCGTTAATAGATCGTTCTAATAATACGATATATACAAGGCGATTACGATCCGCTAAAGTAATAGATGAATATATGGAGGATTTTGGCCTCAGCGATGGCTGGAGACTTCAAAACCCAACTAAGAAGGAATTTACTTTCTTCTCTGCGGTGCACCGTTCATTCTCAAGAATTGATTTTTTTCCTTACAAATAATTCTATTGTTGATAAAACTGCTATAAAAATACATTCTATAATTATAAGTGATCATGCACCAGTCTCCCTCACTCTACAAATTGACTCTACCTTTAAACTTCCCCCGATATGGCGTTTTAACATCTCATTACTGAAAGACGTAGAGTTTGATAAAATTATTAGAAGGGAGTGGGCAGATTTTTTGGAAATAAATGACTCTCCAAATATATCTCCATCTCTTCTCTGGGAAGCAGGGAAAGCGGTAATTAGAGGGAAAATTATATCATATTCAACTTATAAAAAGAAACAACTAACGGATGAATATGCATTAAACCCAAATAATCAAATATGGATAGAACGACAGAATACAGTTAGATAACATGTTATCTAAAAAGACAGAGTTTATAATACAACAGTTGAGATATAATAATTTTGAACATAATAATAAATCAGGTAAATTCCTGGCAAATCAACTTCAACGGAATCGGGAAAAATCTCTTATAACGGCTATTAAAGATATAAATGGTGAATGCACACAATCACCAGAAGAAATTAACCATATTTTTTATAACTATTATCGAAATCTATACTCAGAAATTAATAGACCTAACCCTGAACATATTGAGGTATTCCTAAATAGCTTAAATATACCTCAGTTATCTATTGAACAAAAAGATATTCTAGATGCCCCGCTTACTATAGATGAGTTGTATCGTGCTTTAGACAGTATGCCTAATGGCAGAGCACCTGGTCCAGACGGCTATCCGGCTATATTTTTTAAACATTTCTGGTTAATGTTTGCTCCATTATTTCTAAGAGTAGTAACTGAAATTAAAAGTAAGGGTGATATACGTCAAGATATGAATATAGCAGCAATTAAACTTTTATTAAAGCCAGAAAAAGACCCCACCCTCCCGTCAAGTTACCGACCGATATCACTAATTAATACCGATATTAAAATTATCGCTAAGGCCTTGGCATCTCGACTAGAGACAGCAATCTCGACAATTATTCATAGCGATCAAACAGGTTTTATTAAAGGTCGTCATTCTACTAATAATATTAGGAGGCTCTTTAACTTGATTAGTATGTCACAGCGGTATGATAAAAAGGCAATTGTTATTTCGCTGGATGCAGAAAAAGCCTTCGATAAAGTTAACTGGTCCTTCCTCTTTGCTGTCTTAATTAAATTCGGCTTCGGGGAGTCATTCATTCAATGGGTCTCGATATTATATGATTCTCCTAAAGCTACAGTTACTACTAATGGGATTACATCACAGAGTTTTACTCTACAAAGGGGAACAAGACAAGGGTGCCCAATGTCTCCTTTATTATTTGCTATATTTATTGAGCCGCTTGCATTAGCTATACGTCAGGATAGACGGATCCAAGGAATCCACTCCAGGCCAATAGAACATAAAATTAATCTATATGCCGATGATATACTACTCTATTTAGAAGAACCTGCTATCTCGCTAGGGGAAACATTTAACTTAATAACTAAATTCTCTCACTTATCAGATTACTCTATTAACTGGACAAAATCAACATTATTACCTATTACAGAAAATTCATGGAATCCTACAAGTCAGGATCCACACTACTCCTTTCCTACAGGTAATTTAAAATACTTAGGTGTTAAAATTTCACCAAAGTTAACTGAATTAACTTCTCTAAATTTTTTACCATTATTGGATAGTATCCGTAGTGATCTGGAGCGCTGGAATAATCTTCCGAACTCTTTAATAGGACGGATAGCTACTATAAAAATGAAAGTTTTACCAAAGATTAATTGCTGGACCGCGGTTGACGGCTTCTTTCTTTGGTGGTGGTCCTTATGCATGCCAGATCCGTCGCACCAGCATCTACTGAAACTCAACAGAAGTAGCCTCTCCCTCCCACAGCCCCTTGAATCAGTGGGTGCTGGTGTCTGTGGATCTCACTTTGCTTTATCTATCCTTCCCTCCTTCCTCTCTTTAGTTTTTCCTCTGGTCACTTGAGATCTCAATTTATTGGAAGTTTGAGGTTTCTGGGGTTGGCATAAGACTCTGGTTTTGTAACCACGCAGGAGGGGTTTTGTTGGTGCTGGATTTCACTTTGATGGATTGGATGTACTGGCTTCTATGGATCTCACTCTGCCTTATCGATCCCTCCCTCCTTCCTCTCTTTAGTTTTTCCTCTGGTCTCTTGAGATCTCGCTAAATTTGCTGAAATTTAGAGGCTTCCGGGGTTGGCGTAACACTTTGATTTTGTAATCATGGGGAAGGCAGGAAGTGTTTGGTCGGTGCTGGATTTCACTTTGATTTATCTTTCTTTTCTCTTTATTTTTTTCTGACCTTTTCTCTGGTCTCCTGACCATTTAAACCTCACGACTCTGGCAAGATTCTGAAGTACCTGGTTAAGGCGAAGGGTAATGGGATATTTATAAGGCTTTAGGTGAATTAATGAGTATAAATTTATACGTATTTGCACGCACACGCACGCACGCACGCAAACGCACGCACGCAAACGCACACATGCAAACGCACGCACACACACACACACAAAAAAAATAAAAAAATAAAATAAAAAAAAAGAGCTATGATGATAAGACGTTGAATCGGTAAAACTACCGAATGAACAATTCTGAGCTCTTTTAGAAAAAAAAAAAAAAAAAAAAAAAAGAAGAAGAAGAATTCCTTCAGGAACAATAGGGACCTCGCAGCGGTCGCTGCTCGGGCCCTAATAATAATAAAATAAATAAACACCCCCAAAACAACACATAAGACGCGGCCAGATAACAAAACGTCTAAATTTCACACCTTAAGCATGGAAGAATTTTTTATTAATGGAACATTAAGCCTTAATATTTTATTTCTACGCTGTTCAAACGTGAAAAATGTTAGAACCTGTTTGTTAAATACTAGGGGTGCACCGATTGATCGGCCCCAATTTCCTTAATTTTGGAAGATCGGTGATCGGCCGATGTCTTAAAAATAAGCCGATCTTTTCCAGCAATCTCATCTCCATGCTCAGAGGTCTGAAAAAGTCAGCCACTGTCCTCTTCTGCTGAGATGATTAATAGGATGTTCATTTTTATTTGAGAGAACCACTTCACGTGCAGTTAAAACAACCCGTTTGTTCTATTTCGCCGATATTGTTCAATGTTTTCCTATCAAACAAGATTGGAACATTGAAGGTATATGCTGCTTGTAATGAAAAAAAAAATTGGTATCGGCAATAATCGGGATCGGCAGGTCAGACTTTTTAAAAGATCGGGGCTCGGTGATCGGCCGGAAAATTGGGATCGGTGCACCCCTACTAAATACAGTGACTTACAGTTATAAGACTGAAGTTTCAGATCAATAAATAATACATTTTCATACAAATCTTACAGTGTACATGTATAAGTTTACTGAATGGTATTTTCTAAATTTGAGTTAAAAAAAAATCGCAACAATCCACTTGTAAATTCATATCGGGATTAATCGGTATTGAATCGAATCGTGACCTATGAATCGTAACTGTAAAATACAACACATCGCCACAAATATATGCATTCACTAAATGCTTTTATTTTGTTAAGTTCCGTAGGATGTGCATTGTAAAATGAAGAATTTTTACTGCATAGGAACCAGAAACGATCAATGTGTTCTTCAATGTGCACTTTTTAAATACAGGATGTACACACTTTAACTTTCTCTCAGTCTACACATCTGTGTTTATGTTCATCTTTGGTGGTGATTTCGTCATAAACCCTCCAGCCTGTATTTTGTCATTTTGTGTTTGTTTTGTAAACAGCGGGACGTTTCTGTGGAAAGAGTGTTTCCAGCCAATCGCAGAGCGGGGGTGGTGGCGTGTTGCAAATGGGGCCGGGCGAACGTGTCGGCTGTGTGACGTCACTCCCGCGGCAATTTGAAAACACGCACGGATTTTTTATTTTATTTTTTCACTCACTCACTCGCAGAAGCTTATGTGTGTGAAGTCCCGTCGGGGTGTTTTTGAAAGCGAAATTTACCACCGAGCACACCAACTGGAGTCACCCCGCTCATCTTGGAACAACAGGCGTAGGAAATGCCGTGCATTGACCTCATCACTGACTTGCACAGCCTTCAATGTAACCATCCGCAGTTACGTTCAAGACTCAAGTGCGGTCCAAAAAAATAGTGCGATTAATATGTGTTAATACGCTATTAATGCAACATTTTTCTCTGATTAATTAATCTATTAATGCTTTAACTTTGACAGCCCTAATGTGTATATATATATATATATATATATATATATATATATATATATATATACACATTTCCTATTAGTAATTAAATATGATGTAGTAGTTATTACTACACTAGAAACTTATAATTGTATATTATTTCAGCAATAATTTAATTATTTTCTGAAAATGTTTTAGGTTGGAATTATTAAGATATGACATGAATATTTTCCTTTTCACTGCAAACTAATATCGCCTACAAATATCAGTTATCGGCCTCTTTGACTACTAATAATTGGTTAAAAAAATACATTAAAAAATCGGCCTATGTCTCGAACAAACCTGACCATTTAAGCCTCAGATTGTCTTCCACTTCAAATGTACAGTATTTGTTTTACTGCCTTTAGAAATCAGTGTCCCTCAGACGTATAATACTCCCTCAGCTCAACAACAGCTTTAGCTTTAGTTTCAGCTTAGCGACCCCTGCCTAGACAATGTGGTTTTAAGCAGGGCCCAAAACAACTGACCATCATCTCGCCATCTGCTCCACGTCTGCATCAATCACTGCCAACTGTACCAGATGGTTTGCCAGATCTGCGGCAAGGTTACACCAGATAAAGAAACACAAAACTGGAAGGGGATTGCTGATAAACATGACAGAGGTTCCTGAGTTTATATCTGTTTATACAATAACATCATCAGTACAGGAGGAGAGCATTTTAATGATGTACTGTTTGTAAAGGTGTATACAGTCAAGCCTCGGTTTTCGAACATAATCCGTTCCAGAATCCGTTCGAAATCCGAAACAATTTTTCCCATTATAATTAATGTAAATAATTTTAATCCGTTCCAAGTCTAAAAAAACTTTTTCCAAGTTTTTTTTTTTTTTTTTTTTACTATTTTACACCATAAACTGCACTATATACTGTTAAACATAAATAGAAAAGGGTAGAAATAGACACTGTTTTATTTTAATAGAAGATATCCTGTCGAAAATGATGAAAAAAAAACAAAAACCCAAAATGCACTTACAGTATTTCTTCAATCTTCATACATATGTTCATTGTTTGCAGCTTTTGGTTTAAGTTGTTTGTGTCTGTATGGGTGTGTGTGTGTGTGTGTGAGAGAGTGTGTGGTTTCCTAAAGAAAGACAGAAAATAGGCCAATAAGTAAATGTATAAACGTAAGTTAAGGCACTCACATTAATAAACAAAGCAAATTAAATCAGCGCAGTTAAGCTAGCGATATTTAGAACATCACTTCCGGTACGCGCTCTTATTGTGAAACTAAATGGTGACACTTCCGGTTCCGGGCTTAGCTGCACAACATCAACTTACGAGTACTATGTGGTAACGTGCGGATGAGAAAACACCGCCCAAACATTCGTAACAAACATTTTAGAAGGAACAAGCTATAGCTGATTCTGGCAAGAAGGTTACAGACAAGAAATAAGGACAACAGGACCCACCAGTCATTGACGCACACCACTGGACAAACTCACAACACAGCACACACGCTAGCGCCAGACTTCCTGCTGCTATCGCTGCTGGCGAGGGTAAGTTGTGTCACGTGAACTCGCTTTCCAATGAACAGACTACAAATTATGCATATTAGGATTAGTCTCAGTTACGCAGTTAACAAAGTTGAACATATCAGACTTAAGTAATATACAGCTTTGCAGCTTTTCTACACTCGGCTTTTTCTTCCGAGTGAGTCGCGTTCAGGTACGCTTGGCTTTTTTCAGTTTTTTTTCAGAGAGCCGATTTTTTAAACGAGTTCTGAGACGTAAAATTCTCGAATTTTCTGGTCGAAAACCGATTTGGTCGAGAATAGAAGCGTTCGAAAACAAGGACATACCCAGTCAATTGCCTTTCCTTAATTGGGCACCTGCCTCAAATTACATGTCCTCGTTAGTCAGCAGTTAAAAACAGTGCAGTTATCACACCTTGGAGGGCTGCTGGACCAAGTGGATTGGCAAGAATCATGGCTCCAACAAGGGAGATGTCTCTTGAGACCAAAGACAGGATTATCAAACTTCTTGAAGAAGGTATCGCTACATGTATGGTTGCCAAAGATGTGGGCTGTCCACAGTCAGCTGTATCGAAGATCTGGACCAAGTACAAACAGCATAGGAAGGTTGTTAAAGTCAAGTGTACTGGTAGACCAGGGAAGATATCTAAGCGTCAAGACAAACAACTAAACGCCATATGTCCTGAAAACAGAAAACGCACAAGACAAATGAAGAAGAAATGGGACAGAACGTATGTGACAGAACTCTGCAAAATCGCTTCAAGGAAATTGGATTTACATACAGGAAAGCTCAAAGGAAACCATCATTGACACTTAAACAAAAAAAGAACGACTGCAATGGGCTCAGGAGAGGCAATCATGGACTGTGGATGACTGGATGAAGGTTATCTTCAGTAATGAGTCACGAATCTGCATTGGACAAGGTGATGACGCTGGAACTTTTGTTTGGTGCCGTTCCAGTGAAATTTACAGAGGACTGCCTAAAGAAAACATCCAAATTCCCACAGTCCTTGATGATATGGGGCTGCATGTCAGGCAAAGGCACTGGGGAGATGGCTGTGGTTAAATCTTCAATAAATGCACAAGTTTACATTGACATTTTGGACAGCTTTCTTATCCCTTCAATTGAAAAAAATGTTTGGGGATGATGAAATCATTTTCCAAGATGCCACAGAGCAAAAACTGTGAAAGCATTCCTTGGAGAAAGACACATCCAGTCAATGTTATGGCCTGCAAATAGCCCAGATCTCAACACAATTGAAAACCTGTGGTGGAAATTGAAAAAACTGATCCACAGCAAGGCTCCGACCTGCAAAGATGATCTGGCAACTGCAATCAAAGAGAGTTGGCACCAGATTGATGAAGAATACTGTTTGTCACTCATCAAGTCCATGCCTCAGAGACTGCAAGCTGTCATAAAAATGGTGCAACTAAATACTAGTGATGTGTTTTGATTGTTTTTTCTTTCTATTTTTCATGATTCCATATTTTTTTCTCAGAATGGAGTGATTCCATATTTATTTCCCTGCACTTGCTCTATAAAAGTAACATTTACTGACCAGCACAATGTTTTTTCTTCATTTCTTTTAGTGTTTCTGAAAGCCAAGATGTTGCACTTCGGAATCACCTTATGATTGTTTCATGCTTTTTGTCTGAGTTTGATCTACAGAATAAAACGTCGTGAGTGATCGTCCAAGACTGGTGATTCCATACCTTTTGCTAGGGGTTGTATACGTACTTGTCGAAAACAAAACACTTTTTTGTTTCTTTACTTTATTTGTCTTTTATTAAACCTACAAATGTGTCAGATCATTTTTCCTGGCCCTGTGTGTGCGTATATATATATATATATATATATATATATATTAGGGGTGGGAAAAAATTGATATCTCAATATATTGTTGCACTCTCTGTTGCAATACATTAACGATACACTGACAGTGGATATCGATGTCATGTTTCCAGTTGTGAAGTGTTATGTTATAAATGTTTATGCACTTTAATTTGTCTCACTTTACAATGTTTATAGTTAAAAGGCTAAGAGGCAGTGAGGCACAATGCAGAACTTTGTACATTGTACAAGTTTTGGCACGAAATAAATGCATAATTAGACATTTTCCTTTTCATGGGGATTTGTTTGGCTTTTTCAGTCACATATCGCGATATATTGCTTTTTTTTTGACAATATATCAAAAATCATAGATATCGTGTATCGTAATATTATTGATATCGTGAATCAAATATCGTCACAAGTATCGAATCGTGGTTTATCATCCCGCCCCTAATATATACATAAATAATAGGGGTGTCAAAAAAAAAAAAATCGATTCGGCGATATATCGCGATACTACATCGCGCGATTCTCGAATCGATTCATTAATCGGCAGAATCGATTTTTTTTTTTTTTTTTTTTTTTAGGATTCACACCTTGAGCATGGAAGAATGTTATATGAACGGAACATTAAGCCTTAATATTTTATTTTAATGCTGTTCAAACATGAAACAGATTACAACCTCTATAAGACTGAAATTTCAGATAAATAAATAATACATTTTCATATAAATCTTACACTCTACAAGCTTACTGATTAGTATTTTCTAAATTTGAATGAAAAAAATCGCAACAATCGACTTATAAATTCGTATCGGGATTAATCGGTATCGAATCGAATCGTGACCTGTGAATCGTGATACGAATCGAATCGTCAGGTACTAGGCAATTCACACCCCTAATAAATAAGTTTTTTTTTTTTTTAACAATTGTTTTTTTTTTTAAATGCACACACACACACACACACACACACACACACACACACACACACACACACACACACACACACACACACTTAACTGCCATAGTAGCCTAAAGGAGCATGAGGACTCTTTCAGTGGTGCTCCCACCTTCTGCAGCAAGAGCTGTAGTAAATATTTCATGGACTTCAGTCACCTCGCATCTAATCCATTCATTTGAAGTGTATGTTAAGCACAAGAGGGGGCAGACTGAGCAAGAGAAGCCCCCTCTTTACAACACAGCGCTGCCAAGCACTGTGGTGCTGTGCTCTCATAATAGGAGTGCGATGGAGGGCGGAAGGAGACAAACAGCAGTGTGGGCAGGGAGACTAGTTAACAGGAAAACAAAGTGTGAGATAACAACGAAGGTGCATACTATTGATTTTAAATACCACATTTCACTTAATTTGATTTTAATTGCTGTTTAAACACCGTTGCTAAATGAAGTGTGCTTGAGGGTAAGATTTCTGACGTTGTCAACGAGTAGTAATGCTATACACAGTAAAGTATGGGGAAATTGAAAGTCCAAACTGGAAGAATTATCAATTCTGGAATTCTTGGGGGCGGCACGGTGGCTGACTGGTTAGTACGTCGCCTCCCAGTTCTGAGGACTCCGGTTCGAGTCCAGGCTCCGGCCTTCCTGGGTGGACTTTGCATGTTCTCCCCGTGCCTGCGTGGGTCTTCTCCGGGTACTCCGGTCTCCTCCCACGTTCCAAAGACATGCATGGCAGGTTAATTGGGCGCTCCAAATTGTCTATAGGTGTGCTTGTGAGTGTGGATGGTTGTCCGTCTCTGTGTGCCCTGCGATTGGCTGGCAACCAGTCCAGGGTGTCCCCCGCCTACTGCCCAGAGCCAGCTGAGATAGGCGCCAGCACCCCCCGCGACCCTTGTGAGGAATAAGCGGTCAAGAAAATGGATGGATGGATGGATGGATGGAATTCTTGGTCTTTTCCGCGGTGGCCGTTGTATGAACCGAGTGCTCCGTAACAGAGGGCGGGAATAAGATGAGCGGGGTAGGTGGGGGCCTTGCCTGAGCTTCTTTGTCCCTCGCCAGTGCCTTTCGGCCCCACAATGACAGCAGGTAAAGTGGCACGAGAGGCTGATCCTCTCGCCTACACAACACGTTTCCCCACCTCGTCTTGTTCGATACATTATAAACCAAGACTTTTGCTTTCTCGATGATATCAACTCGCCAACTTCCTTGTGAAATAACACCCTGGCGCGTGTTGTGACTGGCATGCTACAAACCGGGTGAACACGCATTTGACATAAGGCGACTGGCACTAGAACCTGCTCCTTTATTCGCAAAACACGACATATTACACTCTTTGGCAGACATTTCAAGCAAAAGGAACTAAACGCGCCATTTGGTGCTCCTGGGTTGCTAACAGGGAGGCTCAAAGGAACGTGTTTTGAGCGAAAACACCTCGTGCAGTTGTAATATTACTATCCCTGCTTACCACAACACAGTCGCAAAAATACACAAGCCCCAAAAAGGAACACACAACGCTGTGGTTTAACTGACAACAGCATGGCTACAACAAAAACAAGTGAGAAAAGCAAGCGAATACATGCGAATCCGCGGTTCAGTACGCCGTTTTTTTCCCCTTTTTTTTTAAGCTGACAGCACGTAGTGCTCGCGCATTGTGAGCGTAGCGTAGCGACAAACTCACCCTTTTTCTGCTCGCCCACGGTAGGTTCTCACAAATAAAAGTACGTCTGCATGGTGCTTAATTCCCACTGTCCTCGAAAAACAGGAATCACGATTTTAAATGGGGTCGAGGCATCAATCGGTGAGTCGTGGACGGCTTTTCTGTTCGTGTGTAGGATGTAACGCCTTTTCTCCTCCAAGATGCATTGTTGACATCGGTTTGCTGACGTCATACTAGCCTCTCATTCACAACAAGGACCAAGCCCCCCCTGCACTCAAGTTGTGAGGCCGCCTGCTTGCCTTGTTCCCCCCAAATGCATACACTTTGCACTCACGATCCCTTTGTACAGTTATTGTCTTCATGTTGTGAAGACGGACTTCGTACATTATGTTTTAAAATCTTGTGGCAAAAAGAAAAGTCTTATTCATGAGCTACACAATGATTCTTGTGTTTGCGTCCTAAAACCTAAAGAGAATATGAAAAGGTAAGCGTATTGCTGAGACATTAATGTGTTTAAAATATGTAAGAAATAACTTTATAGTGTTTTTTTCTTCTATTTCTCTTTCTAAACATGACTCGCGCTTTTCATTCCTTCTTTACTATTGTGTGCAGCTTTTTGATTTTTTTGTGAATAAACGTACGTAAAACTTTTATCAGTGTCAGCGTTTCCGGTATCCGCACACTTCATCCATAACACTGAGTGGCCTTTTGATTATTTTCAAAAAGTTTTTTTGGGGGGTGAAATTTGAAAACACATTTTTATTTTCAATTATAATTATAAGCCTGTACAAATTGAATGGACTTAAAATAAAACTATTATCGATTTTAACTCTTGATAAAACAGGGTCCATAATATGGAAATTAGTTATTGTGGGTTTTGTGTTGTAAATAAAAGTTCAAAATATTGTACATGTACATTTGAAAGCCATTGATTAACATTAAAAAGTAAACATGACATTTGGTTGTCAGTTACACTGAAATCACATCCATCTATCCATTTTCTTAACCGCTTGCTCCTCACAAGTTTAAGTTTAAATTTAGGACCATGTATTCATTATGACATCCAAATTACAGAGGAATGTGAAATAATACATTCATTGGTACCATGAAAAATTGGCTTTATTATCAAATATCTTGCTTATTATATCAGGAGACAAACACAGGAGATTAAAGCAAATACATGTAATCAGATCTCTTCTTTAAACGTATTATGTGTTATGTATGAACACACTGATACATTTCCAGAATTCACACCATTGAAAGTCAAAATCCATGTACAGTAAGTATATATATATATATATATATATATATATATATATATATATATATATATATATATATATATATATATATATATATATATATACACACACACACACTAGGGGTGTGAATTGCCTAGTACCTGACGATTCGATTCGTATCACGATTCACAGGTCACGATTCGATTCGATACCGATTAATCCCGATACGAATTTATAAGTCGATTGTTGCGAATTTTTTTCATTCAAATTTAGAAAATACTAATCAGTAAGCTTGTAGAGTGTAAGATTTATATGAAAATGTATTATTTATTTATCTGAAATTTCAGTCTTATAGAGGTTGTAATTTGTTTCATGTTTGAACAGCATTGAAATAAAATATTAAGGCTTAATGTTCCGTTCATATAACATTCTTCCATGCTTAAGGTGTGAATCCTAAAAAAAAAATAAAAAATAAAAAATCGATTTTGCCAATTATTGAATCGATTCGAGAATCGCGCGATGTAGTATCGCGATATATCGCCGAATCGATTTTTTTTAACACCCCTAATACACACACACACAATAATTATCACGATATTGTGGGTAGGTTGGCAATATTTAAAAAAGGTCACAATATTGTAAAAAAAAAAAAAAGGACATACTAAAAAAAAGTACAATATTGTGCTTTTTTTTACATAACAGCAATATTATCATTATATTTTATTATTATTATTATTATTATTATGTTATTATTGTTATATTGTTAATGCATGCACACATTGAGCTCCTCCACATCTTGACTTGCTTCACAGGCATATTACGGTCCCCATCATCTGACAATTAGTGTAGATTTTAAACATAGAAGGGCCAAAACATCCCTAACGAAAATTAAATTCTCCTAAGAAAGTAGCCACCAGAGGATGCTAGAACTGCACAAATGCAAATCAACCTGACTTTTTTTTTTAACACGTGTTGCATTTAAATATTGTGAACGTGACGACGACGATATTGTGGCAATTTTATTATCACAATATCACAATATTGCACTTATCGTTACATCCCTAGAAATAAGGGGTAACAACATACAAAACTACATACAAAATACTCAAAATTAGTGTTGTTCCGATACCGTTTTTTTGGCCCCTGATACAGATTCCAATACCCAGCTTTGCAGTATCGGCCGATACCGAAACCATACCGATACCCAAGGTTGTTTTTTTTCCTCAACATGAAAAAGCTGTCCTGCTATTGGTTCAGAGCATTCAAGGGCCAATAGGATATCAGCATGCAGTGAACATGTCACATATCAGTGAATGTTGTGCACGAGCAGGACACAAGATGCTGCATCCAAAATCGTATATTAGTATTGGAATTAATGGTATCGGCATGTTACTTGTGAGTACTCACCAATACCGATACCACTGTTTTAATGCAGTATCAGTACCTCTGCCGATACTAGTATCAGTATCGAAACAACACTACTCAAAATCGGTCTTTAAGCTACAAAAAAAAGAGCTATATACGTTATTAATCACTCACCAACCAATCCATTATTCATTAAATTCAATACTCTCAAATTCTATATGACCTTGTCAAATTTAAAACAAGCACAAATAAACTATTGGCATTTTGCATGTTTAGAGCTGTGGCTTTGATTGTTTGATGTTGGTTCAAAAACAGCTAAACTTCACAAATGAGGTTGGGATTAAGACCAATACCTTAAAAAAAATCTACTTCAAGTAACAGACATGCTGTAAATTATCCATAAGACCACACTATCAGAGACAAAGAATTGCCGAAAGAGCAGAATTCACTCACTACGGCGTGGATCACTGGTAGAGTGATTGTTTTGCAAACCAGAGGTTGTGGGTTCAATCCCAAGCCATGATGACCATGACCATGGTGAAATATCCTCGAGCATGATATTGAACCCAGATGGCTTTGTAAGGTGGATAAGCACTATATGAAGTGTCATGGCTCACAAACAGAATGATAGCAGAGGACCCAAAAGCGAAACGAGAGGTTTTCCAGTGCGTTTTATTGAGTAGGAGAGCTGGATGACCAAAGCGAGGACACGTGGTTGTCAGCGAGTAGGTGAGTTCCTTGGCCAAAGTTCAGAGGAGCAGATGGTGTGATGAAGGAAGGGCCCAATGAACCAGAGGTGGAGAGAAACAAGCAGTACGTGGAGAAAGCGTTGAGCAAAACTGGACAGGGAGGCACTTATGGAGCCACAACACTGCCAATAAGATTTGGTATTGAAAAAAAAAATGTCATTGTGGAAAAAAACTGCATTGGCATTGAAACAAGAATCGGCATTGGAAAGGGTTGTATTGAAAAATAAAATACAAACATTGGAAAAACTATTTTCTTTAACCGTATTTTTATTTTTTGTATAATGATGTCTTTTCCAATGCCAATCTGCAGATTATTTTTTTTTTACGTTTTCTCTTTTTTGTTCGACTTTCACGGTTTTTCAGTTTCAACTCGTTGGAGTTCAGTTTCACTTCTCTTTTTTTCCAGTTTCAACTTATTGGCAGTGTTTTAACGTGGAGGGGCAGGTGCGGGGTTTGGGGCGGGGCTTTGACCAGGAGAACGCCTGTTGTGTTTTTCAATACAACCTTTTCCAATGCCAATTCTTGTTTTACAATGCCAATACAGTGATACCTCAGCTCACAAACATAATTGGTTCCCAGAAAGTGTGTGTAAGGCGGAAAGTTCTTCTTCCGAACATTTATTTCCCACAAGAAACCATTAAAATGAGAATAATCCGTTCCCAGGTCCCTATAAAACATAATTTTCTACTAAATAAGCCTTAAAACTACACAAAAATACACCTTATTTTATGTATAATAAATGTATTGTAATTAAAGAAATAAACTGTACTGTATAATAAAGTCGTTTTATTTACCTTTGTGATGGTAGTTCTTAAGGATGGTAGCAATGGTAGACTTACTTCATTCGCGAGCGTTTCACCGCGGAGAGTGTTTATGGAACGGTTGCCGTTCATTCGCGCTTTTGTGCTCACCGGAGCGGAAGAGGCGTGTCCCTTGGTGAACAAGGAAGTGGAGCACTTTAGCGAGTCAACAAAAAGTGAGCACCGCCAACTACTTTCACTTCTTTCCTGGGACTAAACAGCCGTGGCACTATTTTCTCCTATTTTGAGGTACGTGATAGCACTTTCGCTTTTTTTAGTGGCGCGAACTCCATTGACTACAATGCAAACGCGCCGCCGAATCGCCGTCCCTCGCTTTTGGTGAGAACGCAGCATTAGGCTTAACACTAGCCTGTGGTGGGGTCTTTTTTGGTCCCATAATAGCAAAAGTACACTCAATATGGTCCAAAATGTCTATCAAACACAAACCGCGTCCGCACTCAAACAAAGGGGGTGGTGAACTGGGACGCCGTGAGCGTGCGTCAGCCTCTCGTGGCCGCCACCGTGGCACTGTTCGACCGCATGGTTTGGTTCGTCCGCCGAAAACTAGTTTGTCAGCAGAGACTATATGCTCGCGAATTTAATGTTCTTGAGGCGAAAATTTCGTGAGCTTAAGCGTTCGTCAGCGGTTTTACTGTACTCGTTTCAATGCCAATGCAGCTTTTTCCACAATGACCCTTATTTTTTTTCAATACCAAATCTTATTGGCAGTGTTGTGGCTCCATAGGCACACACAACAAACAAACAAACAAACAAACAAACAAACAAACAAACAGGTACAGCAAAAGGTCACAGGAGCAATATGGGTTATATGCCACGGAAGAGGCGGGACGTGATTTTGCATATCAGTTTATTTCCAGTCCGGGTTGCAAACGCGCAACCGAGGGGCACAAAGTCGGAAGCACAATTATTTTTGACACAGCCCACACGTCGCAAACCGAACCGGAAACAAACAGTCCCGCCTCTTCCGTGGCATATACCCCATAACCACAGAAACACACCGCAATATCGTTCAAGCAGTTGGAATCATCTGACACCTTCTTGCAGATCAGCAGAGGTCTTCTAGCCAGGAGTTCATTGCTGATCAGCTGCAGGTGTGCAACCAGCCTGAAACGATAAAGCCACCAGAAAGACACAGGAACGGCGTTCACCAAAAGAAAGCAGTAGATAAAGTCTGTGCACAAACACCACATGAAGTATCATTTATACTCACAAAATGGAATGACATTCAGATGGTCAAAGGTATCATTAGGGGTGTCCGGCGATTAACATTTTTAATTGTAATTAATCGCATTACTTCAGTAGTTAGCTCACGATTAATCACAAATTTTATATGTTCTAAATGTTCAATAAAATGTTTTTTTTTTTCCTAAGGAAAAAACATTCAACTAATAGAAATGTCATTGATACAGTAATTTCACAATAATTAAAAAAATTTGAGTTAAATTAAAAAGATGCACTGCACTGTAAAAACGAGTGTGACATTGATTTGTGGTTGTCATTTTTCTGCCACTATATGGCATAATTGCATTTGGAAGACATTAGTGACAGCTCAGTGCATTTTTCTTTTCATATTAACATTCACTGTCAGCCATTATAGAAAATTTTAAAATTTCCAATACTCACGTGATATTACATTCAATAATTATATATAAACCGAATCTACCAAATAACAGAATAGACTCCCTACTTTTTGCCCCGTCCCATTCTTTTACAATTGACAGTAGAAAAATGTAGGTTTGCCAAAATACAGCCATTTCTCCCATGGACTCTGAAACTGTGTTTATTTCGTATAAAATGGGGCAATTGTTGTTTCGTCGGCCCGGACGAGAGGCAGACGGCCGGACCGAGATTTACGTCCCGGCGGAGGCCGCCTTCGCCCTCCCGCCGGGCCGACGCTCAGGGGTGATATGTCGGGGAGGGGGGGGCTCCGACTGTCCTCTCCAAGAGTGATCGTATATTATGCATCCCGGGTGTCGGAAGGAGAATCTTCACCTGTATTCGCTTTAAAGGAAAAGTTCAACAACTCAGAATTTAGAAAAAAGTAACAGAGTGCCGGGCCGAGATTCAAGCTGTAGACAAAAAGATTTATTTGACACAGACATACAAACAAGACATATATTCTGGCCAGAAGGGATCAGAAATCCGTCGAACAAAGGGATGCACTGGTTTTTATAGCCTTACTAGGATCCACCCCCAAACTTTTTCCTTGGGCGTAACATCTTAAGGTAGCTAACGGTATTGGGCCACTACAAAATTTGCCCACTCCTACATATTAGCCTAATTATTCATATGAATGTCTTTGGCCACTAGAGTGCACTGCAAGATAGGAGTTTAACTTGGTGCAGTACTATTTTGTGACCATTGGGGGCACTGTTACTCCACGTAAACTTAGGCTCGCAACCTTTGGCCTAATTTAAAGCTGACCTCTGTATGAACTTCATGGTTACGCAAGCGCATGTGTACCTTCCTGCTCATAAATCTTGCGGACAAGACATTTTTATGGCCTGCACCTGGTCTTGGCTCACTCACTCACGTGTAGCACGTGTAGCTCACGTGTTCGGAAAACCCCTATCTCACAGAATGCCTCCAAGGCCAGCCAGAGCACACGTGATCGGAAAACCCCTACATATGTCTGCTGGGTCAGAAGAAAGGAAAATGTGTCAGAGCAGGTTTGGGTCAAACCAGGTGGCCTTGTACAGGGATGGGGGGCATGAATCTACATAGATAACTAAAATTATATACTTCATTCCTCCCTTTCATGATGTAAACACATCATGAACAATCAATGTCAAACACGGTCCCACCTATGTGTTAATCCCAGTAAATATGCGTGCATCAAAGTTCAACAATTTCGAAAAAAAATGGTAATTAAATGGGATCCACTGGTAAAACACACAGAGCATAGCTATTGTAGAATTTTCTTTTGAGGCAAAAACCTGAAAATGAGGCTAAAAATGTCCAGGTGTTGATGAGGTAGGAATGTTCAAAGTTCAACTGCGGCGATCGGTGGGGCAGTAAGGGAAGTGCTTTCAATTTTCTTCGGGCAGGGCTCATGCTGCCCCAATCATCAGTCAAAATATTCAGGCCCAATCTGTACAGTCCGGCTGATTATGATTTTAAGCTGCCTGGGGCTTATTGTGCCCCATAAGAACAGTGTATTGTGAAAATGTGGTTGGTGATGTCTGATTGTATCAGAAGAAGGGATGTGTCAGAGCAGATTTTGGGTCAAGCCAGGGGCCTTTTATAAGGGGACTGCTGGATAGGGCATCAGGTGAGTGATCCTGGTGGGGGTTTGGGGAAAGCTCATCTGGGGGCGTGGCATTTCTGGCGGTGGAGGGTCTGGTCGTGGTCAAAAGGGTGTGCCTGGTGGTGGTCGTGTAGACGTTTGCTGTTTGGCGGCTGCTCCTGGCTGGTTGGAGTTGAACACTTCTCAGCA
The DNA here is from genome assembly GCF_051991245.1 of Festucalex cinctus. Lineage (NCBI taxonomy): Eukaryota > Metazoa > Chordata > Actinopteri > Syngnathiformes > Syngnathidae > Festucalex > Festucalex cinctus. The sequence continues at coordinate 28,132,279 of NC_135422.1, forward strand.
GGAACTGGAGGTGACGACGGTGCAGGCGCTGAAGGGAGCGCTAGTTGAGGACCTCCGCACAGGGCTGCTGGTGGTTGCGCTGGAGGTGGCTGGGGCCCACGGCTGATGGTTGCACCTGAGTCAGTTGAGGGCTCACAATTGGTATCACGGGCTGCTATTCGGGCCATTCAGCAGCTGCTATCACCAAGTCCCCTAGACAAAAATCAAACATGAGAACTTTTCCCAATCGGTTGAACTATGTAAAATTTTGAAAATTATATATATAAAAAAAAAAATAATAATTCCTTACTTACATTCAATTCCCCCTTTTGACACATACGTCATGTGTCAACACAAACGATACCAGAAGACTCCTGGTACTCAGACTGGAACCAACTTACCGTCCACAGCTCGGGATCGGCACTCACGAAAACACAAAAACCTAACCTGAAACCACGCATTTACTTACTAACAAATCTACAATGGAAAATAGAAATCAGTCCATAAGAAGTCATTTCAGACGCAGATTAGATACACAAAGCTGGAAGGTGGTTCTTGAAGATCTCTGACCTGCAAGACCAGTCTAGCATAGGACAGCACAACATGTCGAAAAAACATTGATATCGCGATAACGGCCCATGCAATGTTTAATCTGGAATTTTACGCTTTGCATAAATTCAACCAGTCAGACATCAACTAAAAAATGCAACAACCATCCAATAGTTGATAACTGAGAGGTAATTACCCTTAAATATACAATTAGTTTGCCTATTTTGGTGCATGAAAAGAATTCTTTTAATTCTATTAATTCTTTCATCAAATTACAAGAATGTCAGTTCTTTAGATACATGTTAAATTGCTATATTCAGCAGCCATATCGCATATCACGTTATTCCAATATCGTGCAGCCCTATTAGCATCCATCATGAATAAATCAACTATCAATGACAAAAAAAAAACAATAAAACTGTAAGAAAATCGGGGTTAGGAAAAAACTTCACAAATCCATCATGATGAGTCTGTCGTGCTGCAAGAAAAAGGGGTTAAACAACAAAACAATACAAGTCACGGTCAGTCTGTCCCTGTCAGGTCTTCATAAAGTCAATAACACTCTTAACTCTTTGACTGCCAGGCGTTATAAAAACAAAACAAAAAAATCCACAGTGCCAGCCGCTTTTGAGCATTTTAACTCATCTTTCAAGGCAAAAAGAATATTGTTTGCCTTTACTACATATACAATGTGGCTACGAAATGAAAGATCGCATTCCATTAATTGGAATTTTACTAATCATCATGAAACGTCTTTGGCAGTCAAAGTTAACGTCATATGAAGTCGTAACAGCTCAGAAGTGGCACAATCATCCGAAGCCACATCATTAAAATTGGGCCTTCTCCATATGACTATTTTGTCAGTCAAATGGTGCCCTTAAATTGTCACGATCATAAACAATCCTTCGATCATATTAAAGTCAAATTTTCACCAATCCGCCATTATACTCAATTAGACTAGTCAGAAAATATACAGTTACGGGTGAGAGGCAATTACCCTCATATTGTGATCACAAACACCCTTACTTGTACTAATTATCATGGCCATATTGTGCATGCAATTGTTTGCTACTCCCATAGGCGTCTGCAGCTGCTTTCTTCTTCTTCTCTTTCTCACCTTTTTTTTTTTTTTTTTTTTTAATTGATGCTGTAAACAAACAAACAAACAAACAACATACTCCACAGACAAACAATCTCACAAATCACAACAGATACTCACATTCCAATACAGATACACCCACATACTGGAGCTATAACCACAGAATTAAATCAGACATCTACACCCCACAGCTCCCCTTTCACTCATGAATATGAATACTATCCCAAATTTTTCAACATCAACCTTTTACTCATCTTCCCCACGAAGCTCTTGCAAACCTAACGTTTCACAAACTAAACTTATCCTAAGTTACTATTTTCTAACTGTCATCATCACAGACTATGTAAAAAATAAAAAAAATAAAAATAAATTAATTTAAACAAAATACTAACAAGGATAGCTCCAACTTCGTTTTCATCGTGTTTCTTCTCAAAATCACTAACAACATCAGATTTGTCCACTGTAGTGCTCTTCAATGCCGATTCAATGTCATTCTACTTCAGTCATCTCTTTTACCACTATTTTTTATCCAGATACAAAGTATTCACTCCAGTATCAGTTTATTATGGTCCTTTACTTATGCAACAATCTCTTCTAGCCAAATTATTTAACATATATCAAAGGTATACTCTACGACATTTATCTGACTATTTTACATATCTTCTTCTTTTAACTTTTTCCTTGAGGGGCCGCTACAACGAATCAGTTGCCTCCATCTAACCCTGTCCTCTGCATCCTCTGCTCTCAAGCCAACTACCTTCATATCCTCTTTAACTTCATCCATTTGGTCTTCCTCTAGATCTCCTACCTGGCATTTAGAAACTCATATCTTCCAATATACTCACTCTTCCTCCTCTGGACATATCCAAACTATATATAAAATTCGAACGTACTCAGGTGATTTGTTTAATCCTATGTGTCTCTTTTTTTGGTTCTGTTTAGCAGTAGAAATCTCACTATATTTAATATATATATATATTTTTAAAAAGTTCACCTTCAAATTCTAACTATTTTATCCATAAAGGTGTTAAAAGGGACTTATAACCTCAATCATTCAATTAAGTCTTTGCAATTTGACCTACTAATTTCAGCATATTTTTCGTCTAAGTTCTATAAGCTGCAAAATACTGCTATAGTTTATCTTACTCCATTAAACAGCTGCAATATATAAATATACTTAACACAGCTAAATCTGTATCTTCAATGTACATCGGAATCACCATTATCATTAATTCTAAGAATTCCAATATTTTAACAGCTAAATCTAAATATAAAATTGAATTGAGATGAATAATATAAAAGTAGTCTCTCATAGTCTAAATGATACAGCCAAATTACCTAATTAAACCAATTTTCTTAGTTATTGCATCTCAATAAGCAACAATAGAGTTTCACAAATTTCAACACTTATATATATCTTAACCATCCACACTTATTTTCTATTCATTCTAATACATTTTCTTAAAATGATGATTGATTTGATCATTAACAAAATTCCTTCAATATGGTAACACCATACAATCCATACCCACTTGTCTAATGCGTCCTCCCAGTGTCTCCCAACCATTGTTCAACGGTTTTGTCCTCTGAGCTTTCATGAGTGTGTCCATCCATGCTCGGGTTTTGTCCAGCCAGTCCAGTTTTTGTTCATCCAAGCTGCTCAGGATGTAACTGTAAGTCCTTTCAAAAACAGTTAATCACACATAACAGGTGTTCATCATTGTCCTGTGTGACGTTGTGCCCCCCTACACAACAAAAGTCCTCCTTTGTTCCAGAGTTTTTCCAGACTGGAGTCACTCTTCCATTGTTCCATTTATGAAGAGATTTGGTCGACACCAGGATTTGCATCTTTCAATGGCCAAAGACTTGTACAATGTTCCCATATAGGGATAAAATAAAAAAATAGTAGGCTTACTCTTACAATGACAGTCTTTTCATTGTGAATGACCAAGATATACTTGTCATTTAATATTACATTATTCTATATTTTGTAGCATTTCTAGTGCTGTAGGTTAAAGTGTGAACTAATTAAATAATCACAAAAAATTATCAGATTAGTCACATTATGACAGATGTTTACGTCAAAGTTAGCACATATTATGTTTAAGTAATAAACACCACTACATGCATTAACCGTAAAGCATTTAATATATATTTTTGTATTTTTTGTATAACTTTGACATTCAGATCATTTGTTTATGTCAAAACATTGGAGACATTTTTCTCTTCTTCATTTTAGATTATGAAAATAATTCACTGAATAGAAAAATGAGCATGTGTAGTGGATCAAAAAATGTTGAAGACATCCTTATAACACGAGACTTTCAAAAATTAACACATAACAGGTGCTCTTCAAATTTGGCAGGTGGAAAAAATCTAATAAAAAAAAAGCTCCTTAATTAAGTGATGAATTGGGATCAACCCAAACTAAATTTAATCGATTTTATCAAAATATAATTGTTTGACAGCCCTAATCATCTCCATCAAGTCTATCAATCTAATGCCGTGTTTTCTTTGTTTTATTTTTCCTGCTATTTAACTTAACCTCCTCTCAATTCATTTGGTTCAGCACCTATTATCCTTCAAAGCGACTCCTGCAAAATTCATCATTAATAATTTCTAAATATATACTCAAGCATAAACTATCATTTCGTTTTGCAATGGCTACATATATATTTATTTATTTTTTATGCCTTCTTTGTCCCCTCACATTTTCTCAGACTATTATATCCACACACTCTTTTTACAAACTTCCACACACAGTCTACTCCTTCCATATATCACACACTCATTGTATTCAACCATGCTCGTTTCCCACCTCCCACTTCTGTACCATTCCTATCACCATCAACTCTGACCTTTCACACATACACACACATACACCTTCTGCTGTCCCCCTTCCCTCCGTCTTCTCTCTCTCTCTCTCTCTCTCTCTCTCTCTCTCTCTCTCTCTCTCTCTCTCTCTCTCTCTCTCTCTCTGCCCCTCTCTCTCTCTCCGCCTCTCTCACTCTCCGCCTCTCCGCCTCTCTCTCTCTCCGCCTCTCTCTCTCTCTCTCTCTCTCTCTCTCTCTCTCTCTCTCTCTCTCTCTCTCTCTCTCTCTCTCTCTCTCCGCCTCTCTCTCTCTCTCTCTCTCTCCGCCTCTCTCTCTCTCTCTCTCTGAAGTTATATCATTCCTCACTTACGTTTCAAATATTACTCTTAAGATTCCCCATTTGGACCCTATCAATATCTAAAAATTTAAAAGTACATTTTTTTTTACATCTTCAATTTAATTTATACAATCAAATTAAACCATTTGAACAATCATCTATCAAAAAACTACCACAATGGACAAATCTTTGTTTCATTTTACTTAATTTCTACAAAGCCTCTCATAAATCTTCAAAACTATGGAGAGAAATTTGTGTCTTTATTTTCAATCAAACAAAAAAGGAATTTGCAATCAAAAAAAAATTTCAATCAAACAAAAAGGGGATTTGCAATCAAAAAAAAAATTCAATCAAACAAAAAGGGGATTTGCAACCTCAAATAAATTTTAATCAAACAAAAAAGGGTTTTCATATAAAATAAAAATTTGCAAACAAAAAAAAAAACATTTCAAACATGGATTTGTATTTTAATAAAATCTTTTGCAAGCATTTTTTTCGTTTTGTTTGCGAATCTGTTTTTTGATTGAAACCTGGGAATCGAATTTATTTACACTAGCTGCTTCCCCTAAATCTTGGATGTTTGAAGTAGAGATTAAATTCGTGATAATTCTGTGATTATTATTTATTGGTCCTGGTTGTTTACTGTATGAGTCAGATTGAAACAGAAGGGGAATCTGAGTTGTAGGTGTACTTTTGCAATTACACTGACTAGATTTTTTCTTTTAGAGTGCGAGCAGACCTAGGGGTAGAAAATGTAGACATAGCGAGATGCATGTTTACTGTAAGAGGAGCAGGCCAGGGCAGTTTTATTGCTGGTAAAAGCGTACATAACCAGAGGAAAAAACTTTATATGAGTAAAAGTTCTTGGAGTTACTGTAGCTTTCATAAATGTATTTGATATTACAGATCCAGCAAGCTGAAGAGACACTACCCTTGGACCATCACGGTGAACACGGGATCGTTATACCTGACATCCACTGTCGTTTACCTGAGGAAAGACTTGTTGCTTTACGGCAAATCAATCCAAACAAGGAGTCCTTGAGTTTTGGTCGCGTCATTTATTTGCAGACTCTCAATGTTGCTTCTAGTGCTAGTGTCTCGCGGCCCAAAGGGTCATTTAAATTTATGTAAAAAATGAAAATAAATTCCTGTGTAAAACAGTTTGACTTTTATTTCATAAAAAAAAGCATGCATATGAACTAACAACCAGTCAATTATTCAGCATTTTATAGATTTTATACAGACATTTTTCTCAAGAAATGATTGGCCTGCCAACAAGAAATCAAGAAAGCTCAGAAAATGAACTGTTAAACTTAAAACAAACATTTTGGTAGGAACAGCCTGTAATTACTCAAAAAAAATGAAATGGATGTGATTTTTTTTTTTTTTGCCCTTTCAATTACACTGTGTCAAATCTGGCATCAAAGGTGATAGCAGTCAGTAGATGTGATTTAAAGGAATGGTAATCACTCATATGAGCAGTTGGAAATGTAATGGTGTTTGTGCAGGGGGTAACATAATGTGTGACCTGGCATTTGTACCTCACAATTGTGGTCAAAGTTTATTGATATTTTAAATTGCTCTCTGTCTGACATAAGCAGGTGCTTGTGGCCCTTCTCAGTTATCCACAGCATCACCTCATGAAGAGAGGTGACCAACCACCAACTTCATCTTCTGCATCTAAAAAGTAAAGAAAAGTGTGCTTGAATTAAGTACCAAACATGTAAAAAAAAAAATCTGACAAAGTTATGTTTGACACATGTTTTGAACATTATTGAAAACTACAATGAAACAATCACAGGAACTAAATGTATTTATATTACGTAATCTCAGTCACTTCCTCTGTATTTCAAACACCCAAGACATCATAAATGTAGCAGAGGCTACTTATTTCAATGACCAGAACTTCTCATAAGTGATTAATAATTAGCATTTTATTAATGTAATGATGTAATGTAATAAAATAATCATGAATAAGCATAATAACAGCTATCTCAGCAGGCCGTTTATTTGGGCCGTTTCTCGTACCAACAAAACATCACGATTCATGACTAGACTAACCAAAATCAAACGGTTACGTGGCCTGGATCCTAGTAGTAGCAGTGTCACCGCTTTGACGGTGCATGAGTTCCCCCTCTTTTTCAACCTGACTCGTACAGTAAACAACCAGGACCAATAAATAATAATCACAGAATTATCACGAATTTAATCCAAGATTTAGGGGAAGCAGCTAGTGTAAATAAATTCGATTCCCAGCCCTGCCTGTATGTGAAACAAATGCAAAGGTTTCTTTATGAGTATAAAAAAAAAAAAAAAAAACTTCATCCTAACAGCTATCCCAAATTAGCCGTATATTTGTGTTTTGACTGCCAACAACATAGCTTCATGACTGACTCATGTATCGGACCATCAGTTACCTAGCTAGCTAACATGGCTAAGCAATGCTGAGTGAGTGATTACGTTAATTGTAATGGTTAGAACAAATCACCGGATAAACGATAGATCAAGGGTTGCTTTTAGATAAATGTCAGATAAACAAAACGGAAAACTAGAAGTGGGGGGGGTGTCATATTTACCTCGATGCTGGCGGCGACTGGACAAAATGAACCAGGAAATAGTCAGACGAACATTGTCACACCCCCATTCCTATCTGACCAATGAAAGTTGTCGCAGCGGCTTCCAAGCTGACCAATGACAAGGCTTCTATCATCGGTTGAACGGAGGACCCCGCCCACACAACACAGAAAAAGATTCGCAACCAAAAAACAGGTTTCAATCAAAAAACAGATCCGCAACCAAAAAACAGATTCGCAACCAAAAAACAGATTCGCAAACAAAACGAAAAAAATACTTGCAAAAGATTTTATTAAAATACAAATCCATGTTTGAAATGTTTTTTTTTGTTTGCAAATTTTTATTTTATATAAAAAACCTTTTTTGTTTGATTAAAATTTATTTGAGGTTGCAAATCCCCTTTTTGTTTGATTGAATTTTTTTTTTGATTGCAAATCCCCTTTTTGTTTGATTGAAATTTTTTTTTGATCGCAAATTCCTTTTTTGTTTGATTGAAAATAAAGACACAAATTTCTCTCCATACAAAACGGCACCCAACTAACATTCCACATTATTTATCCTTCCTTTACTATAGCTGTCCTCTCTCCCTTTTATTTTCACTGTCAGCACCTTTCCCCTTGTTTACCGGACAAGCCTATAATCAAAATTACACACCAACAATCCACATCAGCGACTAATCCTCTTCCTCCTACCCACTCCCCAAAAACAGTTAACCTACAAAAGAAAAGAAATTTAAATCAAAGGAACAAAAGCACAAACACAACAATTTAAACATCTCCATCCAACTTGCAACGCAACCCACAAAACAATTCACAATGTGATTCACAAATCTTTTTTCGACACTATTCCCACTATCCCACATTCCTTCCTTAACATGACCTGCTCAATACCAGCTACTCAGAAAAACACTCTTCAGTCTTTCACCAACCTGGCTCACACACACACGCATCGACCTTTTAACCTCCTCGCCCCTCACCCCGTGCCATGCACACTGATCTCTCCCCCTTTGCACACTTTCCTTCAATTTTGCTCAAACGCCATTATACAACACTATGCAACTTACTTCCAACTATCAACTTTTTACTTGATTGTCAGTCCTGGACAATTCACCTTTTATACAAAAGTCCGCTGCCTGCCAGCGGTGCATGCTTTTTAAGCACAGACCAAAAGATACTACAACAATAGTTCCTCTTGAACTAAGCCTCCTCCTGAGGTGTTATAGTAAAAAAAATACAGCAATCTTAATGACCCAAACCTTCCTGGCTGGAGACACTGCTTAGACACGAAAAAATAAAGTCTTCCTCGACCTCCTGAAGTGCACCAATCCTTGGTGTAATCCTTACACACAATACACTTCTTAGCCTGCTCTGAGGCCGAAAAACATAGGGTCACCTTAACCCGATTGCCACAGAGAGTCCACCTAGGACTAACAAATATAACAATACAACTTTTTGGCCCTCACATACACAAGAAGTACTGACCCACCCTGGGGTCGGAACACAGATTTGGCTCACCTTAGAGCTGACGACTTGACACTTCTTATCAATATCTCAACATTTTAAAACAAAATGACGACTTATCCTTTGCGTCCTGCAATATCTCAACATTTTAAAACAAAATGACGACTTATCCTTTGCGTCCTGCAAACGATCCACACTATCGGCTCATCCTAAACCGCACTCGCAACAAGAGTTTTATCTGTTCATCTTGAACAGACTGTCCTCTCCAAGAGTGATCGTATATTATGCATCCCGGGTGTCGGAAGGAGAATCTTCGCCTGTATTCGCTTTAAAGGAAAGGTTCAACAACTCAGAATTTAGAAAAAAGTAACAGAGTGCCGGACCGAGATTCAAGCTGTAGACAAAAAGATTTGTTTGTCACAGACATAAAAAAAAGACATATATTCTGGCCAGAAGGGGTCAGAAATCCGTCGAACAAAGGGATGCACTGGTTTTTATAGCCTTACTAGGATCCACCCCCAAACTTTTTCCTTGGACGTAACATCTTAAGGTAGCTAACGGTATTGGGCCACTACAAAATTTGCCCACTCCTACATATTAGCCTAATTATTCATATGAATGTCTTTGGCCACTAGAGTGCACTGCAAGATAGGAGTTTAACTTGGTGCAGTACTATTTTGTGACCATTGGGGGCACTGTTACTCCACGTAAACTTAGGCTCGCAACCTTTGGCCTAATTTAAAGCTGACCTCTGTATGAACTTCATGGCTACGCAAGCTCATGTGTACCTTCCTGCTCATAAATCTTGCGGACAAGACATTTTTATGGCCTGCACCTGGTCTTGGCTCACTCACTCACGTGTAGCACGTGTAGCTCACGTGTTCGGAAAACCCCTATCTCACAGAATGCCTCCAAGGCCAGCCAGAGCACACGTGATCGGAAAACCCCTACATATGTCTGCTGGGTCAGAAGAAAGGAAAATGTGTCAGAGCAGGTTTGGGTCAAACCAGGTGGCCTTTTACAGGGATGGGGGGCATGAATCTACATAGATAACTAAAATTATATACTTCACAATGATGTCATCTACCGGTGGTTGGGCATCAGTCAAGTTGTTTCCAAGTTTGACATTTACAGTGGAGCATAATCAGATTCGCCCCCATTTAGCACCGCTCTAAAAAATCCAATTGACAAGTATACTTGTCAAAGGCAGAGCCCCCACAAATACTGTATATGCATTATTATTACATTTATTCCTGCTAAATCTTCATGTGGACCTGTCTGTTGCATTGCAACTGGAATTCGTCCAGTACAAGCTTTCCAAGTAAGGGGCGGTCATTAATTGAGCGTTAAAAAAAATGAGTGGCATTAAAGGAACTTTAAATTAACTCAAAATTAATGCACTAAGGGGTAGATTCACTAAGAATGCGCTGCATCCGCTAAGAGCGCGAAATATTGCTCCACAAGTGCACCCGCAGTCTGCTCCCAGTTTACCACCTATTCACTACAGATATCGCTTTACAGTGTTCCCTCGTTTTCCGCTGGGGTTAGGTTCCAAAAAATACCCGCAATAAATGAAATCCGCGAAGTAGTTAGCTTTATGTTTTACAACTCTAACAAATGTTTTAAGGCTCGAAAATCCCCGACCGCACAATTTAGACACTTTTCTCATTGATGCATTTACATGTTCTCCCATTTCTCTCTTGTTCAAACATTGACAATGTTCAAACCTTCATAATTTTTATAAAATGGGTATATTACTGTAAAAAAAATATGCCAAATTGACCCTCTCGCTCTCTCTCACACACGCGCACAGACTTTTGTTAGCAAATGAGCGAGATGCTGTGACTATCGCGAGACCGGTAGCGAGACTGGGAAAATCTAACATGGCGGCGTCCTGCTGCTAAAATAGAATTAGCTTTATATTTCTAATTAAACCCGAATTTAACGATTAGATAAATTCGATTTTTTTCTTTTCTAAGAAAGATCGGAAATATTATCCAGTGTGGACGACCTCGAACGCTTTATTGACGATTATTTTTATAGCTGCGCGATGGATGATCTGGCGGCTAGTCGTGATAATCCTTCGAAAAAAAGGAAAAATGACTCGTCAACAGACACGGACGATTTAGTAACCGCCGACGTATCGGTGAGTATGCTGGATTCCATAAATAAAAAACTTGACGTCCTCTGTCTTATCCGCGAGGACGTCAAAGAATTAAAGGCAAGTTTGGAATTCGTTAGCCAACAGGTAAGCGATCTCCAACGAGATAATTCCGAGCTACGCTCCTCTCTCGTCGCTGTCACAGCCGAGTTGGAGACGATTAAAAAGGAAAACAAAATGCTAAAGGAAACGGTCTTAGATGTTCAATCCCGTAGTATGCGGGAAAATAATATTTTCAGGTATATCCGAAAATACCCCAGATAATCCAGAGGGCGAGATAAAAAAATTTATGACATTATCGCTAAAGATCCCTCAGGAGACGGTAAATAATATCTCTTTTCACCGTGTACACCGGCTCGGAGCTCGTAAGGGCAATAAGCCCCGTCCTATTATTGCTAAGTTCGAACATTTTAAACATAAAGAATTGGTAAAAAGTAAAGGATGGGAGCTCAAAGGGACAGATTTCGGGATGAATGATCAATTCCCAAGAGAGATAAACGAGCGGCGAAAAGTACTGTTTCCTATAATGACACAAAATAGACAGGAGGGTAAACGGACTTCGATGGTCGTTGATAAATTATATATCGACGGCCAGCTATTCCGAAACCCAACCTCGACCCCTTGGCTGTTCTAACTGATAATTGGTAGAGCCGAGTATTGTGTGATTATTTGACGTATGTATATGTATGTGTATGTATATGTGTATATATGTATATATATGTATATGTATATATATGTGTATGTATATGTATGGATAATGGGTTACGAAACTGAGAATATGAATTTATATCATGTATAGGCTATAATAATAATAATAATGATAATAATAATAATAATATAAAAATATATTCTTAAAAAAAAAAATAATAATAATAATAATAATAAAAATAATAATCTCGCTTAGGTCACTATTTACTGGTGTATTGTTATGTTGAATCCCCCACAGATTTCCTTCACACTCACTTCCCCCCTCGTTTCTTCACTATTATACTTATCTACTTGCTATCTCTCTCTTTATATAAATTATATAAATTGCCTAATTACTCTTTTGCTATCCTACAATATGTTAATATTAATAAGCAGCTTATATAGATGTATACATAAGACTGAGTCTATATTGCTTGTATGCAGAAATTAGTTCTGGTCTCCTGGAATGTGTGTGGCGCTCGCTCCCAGGCAAAAAGAATAAAAATTTTAGACCATCTCTCAAAATTTAAGGCAGATATTTGTCTCCTACAAGAAACCCACTTACAAAAATCAGAAGAAAAATTATTTATAGATAAAAATTTTAGTCAAGTTTACTCTGCCTCCTATAATAGTAGACAAAGAGGTGTCTCTATACTTATACATAAGAATTTATTCTTTACTCTAAATAATATAGTAACAGATTTAGAGGGCCGATATATTATTATCCAGGTAACTATATTTAATAAAGTATATACAATTGGTAATTTATATGCCCCAAATAATGATGACCCGGATTTTTTCCATGAATTTTTCTCTCGGTTACTCGATTTAGCAACAAATTCTACTATTATTATTGGAGGTGATTTTAACACGGTCTTAAACCCGTTAATAGATCGTTCTAATAATACGATATATACAAGGCGATTACGATCCGCTAAAGTAATAGATGAATATATGGAGGATTTTGGCCTCAGCGATGGCTGGAGACTTCAAAACCCAACTAAGAAGGAATTTACTTTCTTCTCTGTGGTGCACCGATCATTCTCAAGAATAGATTTTTTCCTTACAAATAATTCTATTGTTGATAAAACTGCTATAAAAATACATTCTATAATTATAAGTGATCATGCACCAGTCTCTCTCACTCTACAAATTGACTCTACCTTTAAACTTCCCCCGATATGGCGTTTTAACATCTCATTACTGAAAGACGTAGAGTTTGATAAAATTATTAGAAGGGAGTGGGCAGATTTTTTGGAAATAAATGACTCTCCAAATATATCTCCATCTCTTCTCTGGGAAGCAGGGAAAGCGGTAATTAGAGGGAAAATTATATCATATTCAACTTATAAAAAGAAACAGGATCAAAAATTAGAAAAATACCTGGAAGATAAAATTAAACAACTAACGGATGAATATGCATTAAACCCAAATAATCAAATATGGATAGAACTACAGAATATAAAAATACAGTTAGATAACATGTTATCTAAAAAGACAGAGTTTATAATACAACAGTTGAGATATAATAATTTTGAACATAATAATAAATCAGGTAAATTCCTGGCAAATCAACTTCAACGGAATCGGGAAAAATCTCTTATAACGACTATTAAAGATATAAATGGTGAATGCACACAATCACCAAAAGAAATTAACCATATTTTTTATAACTATTATCGAAATCTATACTCAGAAATTAATAGACCTAACCCTGAACATATTGAGGTATTCCTAAATAGCTTAAATATACCTCAGTTATCTATTGAACATAAAGATATTCTAGATGCCCCGCTTACTATAGATGAGTTGTATCGTGCTTTAGACAGTATGCCTAATGGCAGAGCACCTGGTCCAGACGGCTATCCGGCTATATTTTTTAAACATTTCTGGTTAATGTTTGCTCCATTATTTCTAAGAGTAGTAACTGAAATTAAAAGTAAGGGTGATATATGTCAAGATATGAATATAGCAGCAATTAAACTTTTATTAAAGCCAGAAAAAGACCCCACCCTCCCGTCAAGTTACCGACCGATATCACTAATTAATACCGATATTAAAATTATCGCTAAGGCCTTGGCATCTCGACTAGAGACAGTAATCTCGACAATTATTCATAGCGATCAAACAGGTTTTATTAAAGGTCGTCATTCTACTAATAATATTAGGAGGCTCTTTAACTTGATTAGTATGTTACAGCGGTATGATAAAAAGGCAGTTGTTATTTCGCTGGATGCAGAAAAAGCCTTCGATAAAGTTAACTGGTCCTTCCACTTTGCTGTCTTAAATAAATTCGGCTTCGGGGAGTCATTCATTCAATGGGTCTCAATATTATATGATTCTCCTAAAGCTACAGTTACTACTAATGGGATTACATCACAGAGTTTTACTCTACAAAGGGGAACAAGACAAGGGTGCCCAATGTCTCCTTTATTATTTGCTATATTTATTGAGCCGCTTGCATTAGCTATACGTCAGGATAGACGGATCCAAGGAATCCACTCCGGGACAATAGAACATAAAATTAATCTATATGCCGATGATATACTACTCTATTTAGAAGAACCTGCTATCTCGCTAGGGGAAGCATTTAACTTAATAACTAAATTCTCTCACTTATCAGATTACTCTATTAACTGGACAAAATCAACATTATTACCTATCACAGAAAATTCATGGAATCCTACAAGTCAGGATCCACACTACTCCTTTCCTACAGGTAATTTAAAATACTTAGGTGTTAAAATTTCACCAAAGTTAACTGAATTAACTTCTTTAAATTTTTTACCATGATTGGATAGTATCCGTAGTGATCTGGAGCGCTGGAATAATCTTCCGATCTCTTTAATAGGACGGATAGCTACTATAAAAATGAAAGTTTTACCAAAGATTAATTATTTATTTTCAATGATTCCATTTAAACCTACGTCTAACTGGTTCCAATCGCTGGACTCTGCTATCATAAAATTCTATTGGAATAAAAAAAAAGCTAAAATTAGTCTATCTACTCTTCAGGAAAGTAAATCTAAAGGAGGTTTAGAGGCACCAAACTTTATGTACTATTATATAGCTAATCAACTACAATATCTTGTGCTATGGACACAACCCAACAGAGATACTAACTGTTGGTTGGAATTGGAGCAGAAGGATTGTAATAATCTTAGACTGTTAGATTTACTCTTTATTACAAAATCAATAAAACGACATAATTGTTTTAAAAACCCAATGATAGCCGCCACCCTGACTGCCTGGTGGAAGGCATTAGAAATTACATACTCCCAATTGGCGCCCTGTGGGCTCTCTCCCATTTGGCATAACCCCGACTTTCAACTTAATAATCAGTCGTTCCATTTAAGCTTATGGGAGCAGAAAGGAATTACACACCTTCATCATCTTTTCTCAGATAATAAGTTTATATCGTATACAAACTTGGTCCAGAAATATGAAATAAAAAATGGAAATTTCTTACATTATCTGCAAGTTAAAAATATGGTTAAGAAACAAATCCCAACACTTCAGGATACGCTCCAACTGCCTGTCTTAGCTAAAGATATTATAAAGCTTTCTCCAACGACAATAAAGAAAATATAAAAAATATATAAGTTATTTTTATACACAAATAAAACGTATTTACCGACTTTAAAATGGGAAAAAGACTTGTCTATAATTCCGGAACCAGACTTTTGGACCCAAATCTGTGAAAATGTATTTAAAATGTCCAAACAGACAAATTTGCAACTTATCCAATATAAGATACTTCATAGAACATATATTACACAATATATGATGAAAAAAATGGGACTCTCTGACTCCGACATTTGTCTCCAGTGCTCACAAAACACTGCCGATACTTATCTTCATGCTTTATGGTCATGTACTCCAGTGCTGCATTTCTGGACTAAAATCTTGGAAAAGCTCGCTGATATATTAAACTGTAGGCTTCCTTTTTCTCCAAGATTGTGTTTACTAGGTGACTTAACAATAACTGAGCTACCATGTAAACAATCCCAATCTATATTTATAGCCCTTACTATTGCTAAAAAAATAATCCTTGTCAATTGGAAAAATAAACAATCTCTAAATATCGACCACTGGTTAAACTTACTAATAAATTATATCTCAATGGAAAAAATCTCTGCCTTAAATAAAAATCAAGTATCAAGATTTAAACAAATATGGTCTATGTACATAGAATATTTTAATCTTAATTTGGCAACTTAATCCTGCCAAGATTCTGCCTGTTAACGAGAGCCACCACATCGTTACAACTTCTGTTTTCGCTGCTTCTGTATTTGGTATTTTGTATTGTTTTTATTTTTATATAGTCAGGAACCTAGTTGCTGCTAGTGGGCTCGAGCATACCACACTATACGACACTATACTCACTAACTCCTTAAGAGTTATTTCTAGTGGGCACTAAGCATCAACACTTGGTGTTACTGCATGCTAATTAGTCAATTTTCTTGACGCCGTCCCCCGTGGTCGGGCGGGGGTGGTTCTGCCGCCCCCCCCCCCCCCCCCCCCGTTGTCTGCTCGGTAGCGGTTGCGTCTTGGCCGCTCCCTGGGCCCCCTGTGGGGTGCGGTGTTGGGGTGCTTTCCCTGGTGCCCGGGGCGGCGCAGTCCCGGCGCGGTCCGCTGCTCCGTGCCCGGCGGCGCGGTTCGGGGCGGGTGGGCCTCTGGTGTGCCCCGTGGCTCCCTCTCCCCTCCCCCTTCCTCCCCCCCATCGCCTCTCCCTCCTCGCTTCCTCCCGCCCATCTTCCTTTGCCTCCCGGTCCCTTTTCCATTGTCGCCCTCCCTCCTCCCCCCACCCCCCTCCTGCCCTGCGGCCGCCCTTTCGCCTTCTTGTCGTCTTCCCCCCGCTTCCCCCTCCCCCCTTCCCTGTCTGCCCCCCTCCCCCTCCCCCCTTCCCTGTCTGCCCCCCGCCCCCTCCCCCTCCCTCTCCCTGGGCCTGGGGCTCCCTCCCCGGCCCGGGCGTCGGGCTCCGGGGGCCGGGCGGGGGTTTGAGGCCTGCCCCACTCCGGTAGAACTCCTGGCGCCCCGGGCGGGCTCCGGTAGCCGGTGGGCTGTCCAGTAGTCCTGCTGCGCTGGCGGTCCGCCTATTGTGGTGCCAGATGGGTGGGGTGGGGGGCGGGTGGGGGTGGGGGGTGCTGGGGGACGGGCGTGCCACCTACACCCGCCGGGTTGGGTGAGGCCCCGCTAGTCGCTCCTCTTACTCACTTCACTAGTTTTGCACTATACACTTTGTAAATATACACATAGGGCACACAACACATTTCTTGGTGGGGTGGGGAAGGGTGGAAACACCATCTTCACCCTTCAACTCCCCTCCAATTTTAATGCACTTCATGTCCAAGGGGAGGGGTGAGTTGGGGCGGGGAGCCATCAGAGGGGATGGACTGCAGTGCCTGGCAGCGCTGTGGTCCCCCCCATCTGTGTCCCTGCCCCACCACTTTGTCCCTCCTTTTTTTGGGGGGGGGGGGATGCGGGTGTGTCGGAGTAGGGGAAATTTTTTCCCTCTGCTCCGACTCACCTGCTCCCAATTTTAATGCACCACACGCACACACTTGTATATACACTGGGTGGGGCCACATTCACGGTGTAAGGGTAGAGCTCGCCAGTCGGCGAGCTGGCGGACTCAGCAACAGGGTTAGGTGTCACTAGTACTCTGGCGTGACGACCGGGGCCTCTCCCCACCGGGCTCGGTGTTCTGGTGTTCCGCCTTTTCCCCTGGTGCTTCCTCCTCTGCTTCCCCCCTCCCGCCGCTGTGCTACTCTCGCACGGCTGGAGGTGGGGTGGGCACGTTTTCCCTCTCTGCGCTGCTGCCCGGTGCCGGTTTCCGGGGGTGGGGGGGAGGCTCGCGGGGGGCCGGGTTCGCGGGGGGGTTGGCGGTCATCGGGGGGGGGGGGGGGGGTGGCTTGTTTGGGGGGGGTGGAGGTATGGGTGGGTGGGGGGTTGGGTGTTGGGGGTCGGGGTGTGTTCGGGGGTTTGGAGGCCGGGGGTGGTGGGGCCTGGGTCGTGGTGGGTGGCGGGTTTGGGTGGGGTGCGGGGGGGGTCGTGGGGGGATGGGGGCTGGGGACCGGTGGGGCGCTGTGGGGGCCCGCTGGGCCTCGTTCTGCGGCCTTGGGCTCGGGGGTGTGGGCCGGGGCTGGGGCGGGGGTGTTCCGGGCGTCTGGGTCGGCTCACCGACCGGTGTCCGCTCGGGTGGCTTGGGGGTGGCCTTGGTGCTGCCGCGGCCTGGGGATTTCGGGGGGGGGGGGGGGGGGCGGTGCTCGCTTTGCTGGACCGCGGTTGACGGCTTCTTTCTTTGGTGGTGGTCCTTATGCATGCCAGATCCGTCGCACCAGCATCTACTGAAACTCAACAGAAGTAGCCTCTCCCTCCCACAGCCCCTTGAATCAGTGGGTGCTGGTGTCTGTGGATCTCACTTTGCTTTATCTATCCATCCCTCCTTCCTCTCTTTAGTTTTTCCTCTGGTCACTTGAGATCTCAATTATATAAGTTTGAGGTTTCTGGGGGTGGCATAAGACTCTGGTTTTGTAACCAGTTGGTGCTGGATTTCACTTTGATGGATTGGATGTACTGGCTTCCATGGATCTCACTCTGCCTTATCGATCCTTCCCTCCTTCCTCTCTTTAGTTTTTCCTCTGGTCTCTTGAGATCTCGCTAAATTTGCTGGAATTTAGAGGCTTCCGGGGTTGGCGTAAGACTTTGATTTTGTAATCATGGGGAAGGCAGGACGTGTTTGGTCGGTGCTGGATTTCACTTTGATTTATCTTTCTTTTCTCTTTATTTTTTTCTGACCTTTTCTCTGGTCTCCTGACCATTTAAACCTCACGACTCTGGCAAGATTCTGAAGTACCTGGTTAAGGCGAAGGGTAATGGGATATTTATAAGGCTTTAGGTGAATTAATGAGTATAAATTTATACGTATTTGCACGCACACGCACGCCACGCGCACGCAAACGCACGCACGCAAACGCACACACGCAAACGCATGCACACACACACACACACACACAAAAAAAGAGCAATGATGATAAGACGTTGAATCGGTAAGACTACCAAATGAACAATTCTGAGCTCTAAAAAAGAAAAAGAAAAAAAAAAAAAAAAAAAAAAAAAGAAGGAGTTTAACTTGGTGCAGTACTATTTTGTGACCATTGGGAGCACTGTTACTCCACGTAAACAGGCTCGCAACCTTTGGCCTAATTTAAAGCTGACCTCTGTATGAACTTCATGGCTACGCAAGCTCATGTGTACCTTCCTGCTCATAAATCTTGCGGACAAGACATTTTTATGGCCTGCACCTGGTCTTGGCTCACTCACTCACGTGTAGCACGTGTAGCTCACGTGTTCGGAAAACCCCTATCTCACAGAATGCCTACAAGGCCAGCCAGAGCACACGTGATCGGAAAACCCCTACATATGTCTGCTGGGTCAGAAGAAAGGAAAATGTGTCAGAGCAGGTTTGGGTCAAACCAGGTGGCCTTTTACAGGGATGGGGGGCATGAATCTACATAGAGAACTAAAATTATATACTTCACAATGATGTCATCTACCGGTGGTTGGGCATCAGTCAAGTTGTTTCCAAGTTTGACATTTACAGTGGAGCATAATCAGATTCGCCCCCATTTAGCACCACTCTAAAAAATCCAATTGACAAGTATACTTGTCAAAGGCAGAGCCCCCACAAATACTGTATATGCATTATTATTACATTTATTCCTGCTAAATCTTCATGTGGACCTGTCTGTTGCATTGCAACTGGAATTCGTCCAGTACAAGCTTTCCAAGTAAGGGGCGGTCATTAATTGAGCGTTAAAAAAAATTAAAAGTGAAAAGTGAACCGCGTTATAGCAGAGGGAAAACTGTAATCATATACCGGCGCAAACACGCCCACAAATTCTGACAGCTGGGTGCAAATTCGCGCCCGATTTACCACATATGGAAATGGATTTGCGTCAAGGACATGGTAGTATAGAAACAGTTACAAGAAAGATGGTTGGACCGAGAGGTGCAGAAGCGTTTTCCTCATTTAGTGCCATTAAGCTGTCAAGAGCAGAGGACAACAACAACGTCATTTATTCATAAAGTACAAATTATTGGTGCGATGATTTAAAAAAAATATATTTTCAGAGGTTTGACGTGGGAGTACAGTATGCATCTGGCATGTAAAAATGATCGTAAAATGCCCCTGCGCCCACTGCCTATGCCGACCAGCCTGGGTTACGTCATGTGTCATAAACCAACATATAGAAAAATGTCCCCCCTCCCTCCCTCCCTCCCTCTCTCTCTCTCTCTCTCTCTCTCTCTCTCTCTCTCTCTCTCTCTCTCTCTCTCTCTCTCTCTCTCTCTCTCTCTCTCTCTCTCTCTCTCTCTCTCTCTCTCTCTCTCTCTCTCTCTCTCTCTTTCTGAATGATCAGCCTGAAAGGGACGGGCACCATCTCCATGCCATCATGCACTGCATGCTTAGAAGTAAGGGTTCCAAAAGGGCTTCTTCATGAAGGGCAGAGGTTCTATCCAGAACTATGGGCTTCTGGGGAACCCTTTTTTGGAAAATTAATACATCTTCAAGGGTTCTTTTGAGGTTCAGGGTTCCCGTAAGAACCGTTTCAAGACAGAGAACTCTTTTTGGAAGAAGAGGTTCTTGAAGGGCTGTTGAAAACATGGGTATTAGAAGATCCTTACCATCAAATTTTCAAATGTTTAGTCATGTTTCAGTATTCACTCAAAAATTCTAAGAAAATTCTACAACGAGTTTTGAGTACATTTTACCAGTTAAAAAAAAAAAAAAAGTTACTCCAGCATTGAGGACCGAACTCAAGACCTTCAGGTTGGGAGACAACCACCATATCACCTGAGCTATGCCAATCATGTTTTTCCTTATATTGCATTGCCGGTGTGTCCAAAATAAGGCAAACTTGGAGAAGGATTCCGCCTGACACCAGCAATATACTAACTAGGGGTGTGCTCAAAAAATTGATACGGCAATATATCGTTGCGGGCCTCATTACAATGCACTTATCAATACGCAGGTGTCAGAATCGATATTGCTCATTAACTTTAAATAGGCAGTTAACGGTTTGCCTTTGCAGCTTGCATTGTACCTAAAAAATAAAAACCTTCAGCTTCTTTGAAGTTAATTGCCTTCAATTAATGCAAAAAAAGCTCACCAGTGATTGGACTCTGTGTCTTGCCAAGAAAAATAAAAGCAAAGGAAGAATATCAACATTGATTTACTTATAAACTTAACATGGCACGTGTCTTAATGTACCAAATTTTGTATATGTTGTTTAAAAACTAAATAGAATTTGTTACATGGGAAAAAAATGCTGTTTTTATTTCCCCAAATATTTCAAATAAGCACATTTTAGAGTAATTTTAATACTTTGATATTTTTGCTAATATCGGCTCATGCATATTAATACATTTTCCCGGTGTGTTTGGGAAAACTGCTCCTTGCTCTGCAGTGCGTGCACATTTAGACCAGGCATGCCGCTTGGTGGTAAACCAGAAGAGATGCTAACAAAAATATTTTTGCTAGTCAGCATAACAAACATATCCTTTAGGTATACATATGACTGTTATTATAAAATGCAAGAAAATTAATGTAATATACAGGGATACGTATCGCCTTGAAGATCAAGTATTGGGATACATATGTATCGCGATACGTATCGTATCGTGACCCCTGCATCGTGATACGTATCGTATCGTGAGGTTGACGGCAATACCCAGCAATATAATAACACACAGTAGGAGGAGCATGGCTCATTTGGTACACTGGCTGTCCCCGAACCTGAAGGTTGTGCCTTTGTACTTCACCCTTTGAGTAGCCTTTTTTTATTTCTTTAATAAACTGGTAAATACCCTTGTGAGGAATAAGCGGTCAAGAAAATGGATGGATGGATGGAAACTGGTAAATGTACTCAAATCTCATCCTATTCACTCAGAAATTCTAAGGTTTTCTTGTCTATTTCTTGTTGCGTGTGGCTTCTGGCTGTGAGGTAGAGCTGCATGTTTAGTAACCAGAAGGTCTGCTGTTCAATTCCCACTCTTTCTTTTTTGTTAGTACACTATGCGACTGAGACTGGGTTAAGAGGCATTTGTCTACAGAATAACTTTTTTTGTATGAAAATTTCCAATTTGTGATATACAACACTTAACCCAAGAATACAATTCAAATATATAATGTAGCAACACAAAAAAAAAATATATATATATATATATACATACAGGTTATTCACTTTTGAAAATTGGGGAGTTGACCTATTTCTGGGTGAATGGTGGCTGTGGCTCAGGGGGTAGAGATGTTTGAGGAGTAGCCAGAAGGTCAGCTGTTCAAATCCCACTCTCTTCAATTTGTGCCATTGAGTCCTCGGGCAAGGCATTTTACACACATTGCCTTCAGTTCTGCTCACACTGGTGTACGGATGGTGCAAATGTTTGGTTGTGGTCGTGTTACTCTGGGGAAAAGCTGGATTTTAGTCTATGTGTCCTGGAAGCTGGCTGCCATGATGATTGGGCTGGGCGATGAATGACGATTTTGCTACAGATTACATGTCAGGTCTCCTGACTCTGCCCCTTGAGCGTGTTAGTGTGGGTGTGTCCCTCAGCAGGATTGGAGCGGCGAGTGGAGCTGGGACCAGGTGCAAGCAATCATCTCCATCAAGTGCTGTGTATTTAAGCTGGTCCCCAACTCCACCTCGTCGCCAGATCAACACACTCCGTCAGAGTTCGTGCTTCTAGCTATCTAGTCATTTGTTGCGTGCCTATTGCATTTGACTTACCTGATCTTTGCTCTCCCCAGTTGTGTACCCTGCCGCTTGCCTGCCTAGACTCCCTCCGCTTCTGGCCTTGCTCGTCAATCAACAACTCGTTCCTTGGACTGCTACCTTCTACAGCGCTTTCTGTTTAATAAACCCTCATCACTCCATCCACCTGTTGTCTCTCTCTGCATTTGGGCCCTCCACCAACCGGACCCTGACAGCTTGATCTGGCCACATGGACCCAGCAGAGACCGATCCTGTCCACCGGAGGCTAGCTGGGCAAGGAGCCCTCCTGGACCAGCACGACCAGGCAATTACCTTATTAATGAGCCAGGTACGGGAGTTCTCACAAGCCTTTTCTGCCCTACAGAAACAACTGGCCTCCTTGCAGATCCGAGAACAGAACCAGCCCACGCCGCCACCACCCACACTCCCGACGCAAACGCTAAAGGAACCTTTTGTACCTGCACCGGCCCCGTATGATGGCGACCTGGGCGCCTGCCGTGATTTTCTGGTGCAATGCTCGTTAGTGTTTGGCCAGCAACCCCTGTCGTATTCTACAGAGCAAGCAAAAATATCTTACCTCATTGGCTGCCTTCGGGGTCCCGCGCTATCGTGGGCCACCGCAGAGTGGGAGCGACAGTCCCCAGTTTGCGCGTCATATTCCTCCTTTACACAGGAGATGAGGAAGGTGTTCGATCACCCAGTCCGGGGAAGGGAGGCTGCTCGGCGGCTTATGTCAGTGCGGCAAGGATCTCGCAGCGTGGCCGAATTTTCAGTTACCTTTAGAACGCTTGCAGCCGAAAGCCACTTCAATGACGAGGCGCTCCAAGAGGTCTTCAGGGGTGCGCTAAACGAAACACTAAAAGACGAACTGGCCTCTAGAGATGAGCCCACGAGCCTCGATCAACTTATTAGCCTTGCCATCAGACTGGATTGCCGGCTTCGTGAACGCCAGAGGGAACGTTCGCGATATCGGTCCTCGCCTGCTGAACTTCCCCTCCCACGTCAACGCACGTCCTCCGCTTCCTCGTTTGACACACCGGTTCCAGCCCCCATATCGCCCCCGGCGGTTGACGGCGAGCCGATGCAGTTGGGGCGTGCTCGACTCACTGAAGAGGAGCGAATGCGTAGACGCGCTGCCAATTTATGCCTCTACTGTGGAGGAGACGGGCACTTTGTCGCAAAATGCAGCGCGCTACCCGCGAGACGATATGGTCCATCCACCAACAAGGAACGGAGGGTGAGTCTGACGTCTTCTGACTCCCCGTCCCCAGGTCGTTTCCAGCTCTCTGCTGCCCTCTGTTGGAAAAATCTCTCAATGCCTCTCTCTGCTCTTATTGATTCCGGTGCAGATGACAACCTAATAGACCGCAGTCTAGTGCAGCAGATGGGCATCGACCTCCTGCCACTATCGGCCCCCATCAAAGCCCGGGCCCTCAACGGACAGCTACTCTTTAACATAAACCAAGAGACAGTTCCAGTCTCCCTCACACTGTCAGGTAACCACCTCGAGGTCACCAGTTTTTATGTATTTGATAATTTACAAGTTCCCTTAGTGCTTGGTATGCCTTGGCTAAAGCTCCACAACCCCGACATTGATTGGCCAAGAGGCAAGATCACTTCCTGGAGTGACTTCTGCCACCAGAACTGTTTGGGGTCAGCTGCTGGAACCTCCAGTAGCCCAAATCAACAAGTGCAATCAGACCTAACTCGCGTTCCTACTTGTTATCATGACCTAGCGCCTGTGTTCAGTAAACATCGTGCCACTTCTTTGCCCCCACACAGACCATATGATTGCACCATTAACCTCAAGCCCGGTGCACCACTCCCCAGTGGTCGACTGTTCAATATCTCTCGGCAGGAACGACAAGTTATGGAGGACTACATATCCGAATCATTGGCTGCAGGAATCATCCGACCATCTTCTTCGCCTGTTGGAGCAGGCTTCTTTTTTGTAGACAAGAAGGACAAGACACTGCGTCCCTGTGTGGACTACAGAGGACTTAACAGTATTACAATAAAGAACCGATATCCGTTACCCCTTATTGACTCTGCTTTTACTCCACTCCATGGTGCTACTTTCTTCACTAAGCTGGACCTTCGCCAAGCCTACCACCTGGTCCGCATCAAGGAGGGGGACGAGTGGAAGACCGCCTTCAACACCCATCGCGGCCACTATGAGTATCTAGTCATGCCGTTTGGTCTCACAAATGCCCCTGCAGTCTTCCAGGCATTTGTTAATGATGTCCTGAGGGACATGATAGGTGTGTTTGTGTTCGTGTATCTAGATGACATTCTTGTATTTTCCAGTTCCCGGGCTGAACATGAGCAACATGTGCGACGAGTTCTTCAGAGGCTTCTTGAGAACAAACTATATGTCAAACCTGAGAAGTGTGAGTTCCACGTCCCCAAGACAACCTTTCTGGGGTACGTCATAGCCAAGGGGGAGCTTCAAATGGACCCAGCCAAGGTGACCGCAGTAGCCAATTGGCCCACACCCTGCTCCCGTAAGCAGTTGCAGCGTTTTCTTGGCTTTGCAAACTTTTATCGTAGATTCATAAGGAACTACAGCCGTGTGGCCGCCCCTCTCACGGCCCTCACATCCTCCCTAAAGTCCTTCCGGTGGTCCAGCGATGCTGACATGGCCTTCAAAGAACTGAAGAAGCGTTTTGTTTCGGCTCCCATCCTAGTCCACCCCGATCCCACCCGGCAATTCATTGTTGAGGTGGACGCCTCAGACGTGGGTGTGGGCGCTGTGTTATCGCAGCGAGCGGAATTGGACAGTAAGCTGCATCCCTGCGCATTCTTTTCTCGGAGGCTATCCCCGGCCGAACGCAATTACAGCATTGGAGACAAGGAACTCTTGGCGGTCAAGCTTGCCCTTGGGGAATGGCGACACCTTCTGGAGGGGGCGGACCAGCCATTCATTGTTTGGACGGACCATCGAAACCTGGAATACATCCGATTAGCTAAACGCCTGAACTCAAGGCAGGCAAGGTGGGCATTATTCTTCGACCGATTTACATTTACATTGTCCTATCGCCCAGGATCCCAAAATGTCAAGCCTGATGCACTGTCCCGCCAATTCACACCGGATAGCGGGGAGTCTGAGTCAGAACCCATCTTGTCTCCTACTTGCTTTGTGGCGTCACTCACCTGGGAGATTGAGTCGGTGGTGAAGAAGGCCCAACAGGGACAACCTGACCAAGATGGGGGGCCCAGTGACCGCATGTTTGTTCCTGCCTCTGTCCGTGCCCAGGTCCTTGAGTGGGGACATTCATCACGCCTAACCTGTCACCCTGGAATCCGCCGGACATTGGCATTCCTCCGACAGCGCTTCTGGTGGCCCTCAATGGATGAAGACACAAGAGCTTTTGTCTCGGCCTGTACGGTGTGTGCTCGGAGTAAGACTTCCTCGAAACCCACTTCCGGTTTACTCCATCCACTCCCCATCCCCAGCCGCCCTTGGTCGCACATCGCGGTAGACTTTGTCACCGGCCTCCCTCCCTCAGAAGGTAATACCGTTATCCTTACCATTGTGGACCGATTTTCCAAAGCTGCTCACTTCCTTGCCCTGCCAAAGCTTCCGTCAGCAAAAGAGACTGCTGTGCTTCTGATAAACAACGTATTTCGTTTGCATGGAATCCCCTCTGATATTGTGTCCGACAGGGGCCCCCAATTTACCTCTCAAGTCTGGAGAGCCTTCTGCACAGGTCTGGGCATCGGTGTGAGCTTATCCTCTGGGTACCATCCACAGACGAATGGGCAAGCAGAACGGGCCAACCAGCAATTGGGGTCTGCCCTTCGTTGTATGACCCAGGCGAACCCGGCTACTTGGAGCGCTCAGCTTGCATGGGTCGAGTACGCGCACAACACTCTGCCTAATTCCTCCCTGGGCATGTCTCCATTTCAGTGCTCCTTGGGCTATCAACCCCCATTGTTTCCCTCTCAGGAGGCGGATTGCGCCGTCCCGTCCATCACGAGCCATCTGCGCAGGTGCGCAAAGTCCTGGAGGTTGGCTCGTGCTGCGCTGCTCCGTGCTACAGCAAGGTCGCAGGTCCAGGCCAATCGCCGTCGCACTCTTGCGCCGGTCTACAGTGTTGGCCAGAAGGTTTGGCTCAGCTCTCGTACCCTTCCACTCAAGGTGGAGTCTAAGAAACTGGCGCCCCGCTTCATTGGCCCCTTTGAGATCGTTGCCCTGGTGAACCCTTGTTCGGTCCGTCTCAACCTACCTGCCTCTCTTCGGGTTCACCCTACCTTCCATGTGTCCCAGGTCAAGCCTGTGTCTTCTTGTCCCCTGTCCCGCCCTAGGCCGCCCCCTCCTCCACCCCTGGTGATCGACGGGCATCCCGCTTACTCTGTTCGGAGGCTTCTGGACGTGCGACGTCGGGGACGTGGCCTCCAGTACCTCGTGGACTGGGAGGGCTATGGGCCGGAGGAGCGGAGCTGGGTCCCCGCCCGGCAGGTGTTGTGCAAGTCGCTCATCCGCGACTTTCATCGTTGGCATCCTGGTCGCCTGGGTCGGGCGCCAGGGGGCGCCCGTCGGGGGGGGAATGCTGTCAGGTCTCCTGACTCTGCCCCTTGAGCGTGTTAGTGTGGGTGTGTCCCTCAGCAGGATTGGAGCGGCGAGTGGAGCTGGGACCAGGTGCAAGCAATCATCTCCATCAAGTGCTGTGTATTTAAGCTGGTCCCCAACTCCACCTCGTCGCCAGATCAACACACTCCGTCAGAGTTCGTGCTTCTAGCTATCTAGTCATTTGTTGCGTGCCTATTGCATTTGACTTACCTGATCTTTGCTCTCCCCAGTTGTGTACCCTGCCGCTTGCCTGCCTAGACTCCCTCCGCTTCTGGCCTTGCTCGTCAATCAACAACTCGTTCCTTGGACTGCTACCTTCTACAGCGCTTTCTGTTTAATAAACCCTCATCACTCCATCCACCTGTTGTCTCTCTCTGCATTTGGGCCCTCCACCAACCGGACCCTGACATTACATGCTCCGTCCTCTTCAAAACAGGTGTGACATATCAGTGGTAATTACTATTCACTCACGTGATCACCTGTATATGAATATGTATGACAAGCTGGATAGAAGTCAAATATCAAGCAATCGGAAACCTCAAATAATCCAGGTAAGCTAAATCTATTATTTCAGCACGTGTGACTCTAGGACCCTTATGGCAGAATGGTTGATTTTTTTTTAATGTTCACATTTGTTTCTCTTTTGTATACATAAGAGAGTTTGGACAAAAAAGAAGTGCCTGGCCTTCAACAAATGGATTAAGGGTGACTATTGAACATCCTTTTTCAGTAATTTATTTTACTGAAAAAGTATTTCAACTTTATTAAAAGTAATTAATATGAAAACCTTGTGGGGTTCCTTCACTTTCACCTGAGATTTTGTGCCAGTGAAGGCTCTTGTTAGAGGAGCCAGGCTTATTCAGTCATCATTATGATATGCTGATAAATGAATTAAATAAATGACTGCATACTCGGACTGCTCTCATTCGACCATGCATGGTTTTACTTTAGTTTTTATAAATGGCTTCATGTATACTGTATTGGTGCTACTAATTGCCTGTTTGTTTGTTCTCATACTGTATTGGTGCTACTAATTGCCTGTTTGTTTGTTCTCAGTGGAACTCCCTGTGTGAGATGTAGATGAAACCCTTAAAGGGTTCTTTGTTGAACCTCTCATACAGGGTTCTGGGTGGAACCTTTTACAGAAGGTTCTGGGTATAACCCGTTATGTTCTCGGTAGAACCCTTTTGTAGGGTTCCAGGTGGAACCTTCATAAATGGTTATAACAGGAACCCAAAAAGGGTTCTCCTATAAGGACAAGCTGGGGAACCTAAAAAGGTTCTAACAAGCACTTTTACTTCTAAGAGTGTGCTGTCATGATCCCGGGATCGAGGAAGCGCCAAGTTTACACCAGCCTTCCATAAACGTTATTTGCGTCACTCAAACTCCATGTGGCTATTCGCGCTGGAGTTAGTGAATTAGACGCTGTATATCAATGAGTCTCATTTGCATTGGGGTGGGCATATTATGCACCAAATGTATGCAATTTACCTAATTTACGTACACGCAAATAACACCGGCGCACCGGGGCGCAATCTGGTTGGCAGCGCCCTTAGTGACGGATTCCCCATCTGCGCGTGTTTAGTGAATTAGGCGCTCCCGGATTGCTCCATTTTTACCGGTTGGCGCTGTGCAAAATACTTAGTGCTCTGGATTGGCTGGCAACCAGTTCAGGGTGTACCCCGCATACTGCCCGAAGCCAGCTGGGATAGGCTCCAGCACCCCCGTGACCCTTGTGAGGAGTAAACGGTTGTACTCAGGACTGTAGTGTGATACACTAGCATTCATGCACTCTGTATTTTAAACATATGCAGTATTATGGCACAGTATTATTAATTGGAAATGAAGGAGTCACTGCCAGGGGAACAAATGACTGAAAGCAAAACAGTGTAGAACATAGTATCCAGGGCTGGGCATTGTTTGAATTTGAGTACATTCACCTGCACCATTCATCATTCCATAGGGCCAGTGGCCACAACAAAATTCTGAAAATCATTGTTTTGCTTGACTAAAATGGTGTACTGTATATATAAAAATAACATAGTTTATACCTACAATGATGAATTGGTTCAGTGGTAAATGAAACTTTGCACATCCCCGGTTTAAATAGAGATGCTAACCAGTTATTTATGGATGAACTCAACTCAATTTGTCTACAATTGTATTTCTATTAAAGATTTTACTTTTTTTTTTTGTTAGCTGTACGATGAATTTCTCACAGGGTTTTAACTGCGATTGAATTGATGATTGAAAACCTAAAGAAGATAAAGATGTGTAGTGTTACCGTTACAACGTGCCTGATGATGACACATCGTGTCGGTTACTGCAGATGAGAACACAAACTCACAGCTACATTTTAATATCTAAATATATATATATATATATATATATATATATATATATATATATATATATATATATATTTATTCGCATATATATATACGCATATGAATGTAGGGCAAACAATACTGTGAGAAATGTCTACCTTTTCTAAAAATATTTTGTAATCAGTCTGTTAATACCATGTTAAAACCATATGGTGCAAGAACGAAAAATGTATCACAAATAAAATGCACAACAAATCAATGACAATAAAATTATTTGTACATTATATCAATGCACAGAGAGTGCCATCATTATAGAACAGCATGTAGGAGCAGAGCTGTTAATATTTTACCGGTTTGTCACAGACAGTCACTCTTGGGTCTCATTCTGAGTGACTGGATCAACCCACATTCTCAATGTCAAGATTTTATAAATAGCTGGAACTGATTTCTGCAGCTCCTCTGGTAGCTGCTATCACCTATATATAGGGCGCATATGCTATTTCTAGAATCAGCACATTTTCCAGGATGGCAAATTGAATGCTCTTAATAATTATGTTCATTTACTTAATCTAGGGGCGGCATGGTGGATGAGTGGTTAGCACATCCGCCTCCCAGTTCTGAGGACTCGAGTTCGAGTCCAGACTCCGGCCTTCCTGGGTGGAATTTGCATGTTCTCCCCGTGCCTGAGTGGGGGTACTCCGGTCTCTGAAAAAGTTGAGGAATGCTCATCAAACATCTGTTTGGGACACACCCACAGGGGAACAGGCTAATTTTAATTTGCGTGAATCAAACGATTATTTGCCATTTGGTATAGTCTGTGACAATTATGTGTAGTGATAACTTATCGTGGATGTCTCAAATGCTATTAGTCACGATGTCAAGATGATGAAAATGTTATGATGGTTTAATTGATGTTTTCAGTTGAATTAAAAGTAGAAAGAGATCCTGGAATTGAAGATGCTCTCTGTTGGGATTACAAACCTTCGTCGCGGTGTGCCAAACGATGACAACATTTACTTCTGCTAGGTAGGATGCGGTTGTTATGACGGTCGTCTTCTGTTCACATCCGTGCTGAACGCTCACATTATGGTGTTTTTCGACTTTTATTGGTTGCTATGTCCGTTTATATCATTTGTCAAGTGCCGTTAGAGGCGAAGAACGTAATGATAAGGGCAATATCATGATCTTAAAACTGCCACAATATCGTCATCATGTTCACAATATTTAAAAAGGACCACATCTGTTAAAAAAAAAAAAAAGTCAGTTTGATTTCCATCCGTGCAGTTCTAGCACCCTCTAGTGGCTAGTTTATTAGTGCACTTTAATTTTCATTAGGGATATTTTGGCCTTCTGTGTTTAAAATCTATGCTAATTCTCAGATGAAGGGGAACCTAATTTGCTTGTGAAGCGATCAATGTGTGCTTGCATTAGCAAGTAAGTGCCTCAATTTGTTATTAGAGATTGTAGTTGCATTACTGTTATGTACAAAAACACAATATTGTGCTTTTTTTAGTATGAGCTCCCTGTTTTACAATATTGTGATCTTTTTCAAATATTAATTATTAAATTAAATATATTAGAAATATATTTTTAATTATCGTATCGTGACCTTCATATCGTGATAATATTTTATCGTGATGTTTGGATCGTTACATCCCTAGTTATTTTGGGGCAGGTTTCTGAGACGGGCTGCTAGCGAAAGTCGGCTAAAAACATATTGGCTAAAGATGCACTTATTGCAATAATTGCTTATTTTCATACACGTCTATTATAATTGTCAATTTTGTGCTGCTGGGAAATGAAAATACAGACCTCTAGGAGGCTCTTTTTGGAGAAATCTCTTAAATCAACATTTTTGTCACTAACTCCAAACTAATGTTGCCGAAATGCGGACCCTTGTCAGAGCGGGTCACATATATTATATTACAGAGTAACATTTCAAGGTATTGATGGGGAAATGGCGCATATGTCTAAAATTTGATAAATACCTGGTGTTCTCATTTTTGTGTCTAGTCGTGCATTTTCCAAATGAATTCAGCTCATTAATTTTAATACTCATCGCCATGTAACGTCACCTCACTGGCAGGATATGTCACTCACACCCATTAGTTACTATGGAGATGCCAGATCGCATGCCTATGGATTTAAGTCTGTCATCCAGACGCGATAATGTATTTATTATTATTTATTTAAACGGAAAGAACCCGGCTTCCGGTTTTCATACAGCGGGAGAATCGTTGCTTGCGACAGCAGCAAATCCAGTCTTTTCTCATTCATCAGCAAACGGGCGTCAGTGTCGCCAGTCACGGATTGATGGACCGTCCGTGAGTACCAAATTGAGTCTGGAGAATTGCTGACTCAGAATCGCCAAACAATGACGCAAAACAAAGCTAAGACAGCTTTCAATCAATGTGGTGACGTCACACTTTTGCTCCTCGCCGGTGTTTGTCATGGCATCTCGACAAATAAATTCCGGGAACTATTACAAGCTTCATGCAACCAGTGGAACAAAAATCACATTTAGAGGATGTTTTTTTTTTTTTAACAAAAAACATTTCTCCTTCTGAGCACCACATTTACACTTTAAAGGTCATTTTTCATTCTTTTTTTTCTTTTAGTTTGGTTTGTACAAAATTTACTTGACTCATTTAACTAAGAAGAAAGAAGAAAACAAGTACAGTACAGGTAGCCTATTCTACTTTATAGTTGCGCCCTCCGGTGGAGAAGATAATTGCAATGTAACAACGTACCCATGTGACAAGATAAAGAACTAAACAGGCAGAGGACAGATATAAAAGATATAGAAATAAGCTAAATTCTATTTTAAGGGACTGTAAAAAACAGCATTATACTAAATTATTAGATGAAAACAAAAACTCTACTTGTAAATTATGGGATATTATGAATGAAGTTATAAGAAAGAATAAAAAGGATAAACTATCTTATCCTGAATATTTTAATGTTAACTCATTCACTGCCAGTCATTATAGAAAATTTTTACATTTCCAATACTCACGTGATATTACATTCAATAATTATATATAAACCGAATCTACCAAATAACAGAATAGACTCCCTACTTTTTGTCCCGTCCCGTTCTTTTATAATTGACAGCAGAAAAATGTAGGTTTGCCAAAATACAGCCATTTCTCCCATGGACTCTGAAACTGTGTTTATTTCCTATAAAATGGGGCAATGATGTCATCTACCGGTGGTTGGGCATCAGTAAAGTTGTTTCCAAGTTTGATATTTACAGTGGAGCATGCTCAGATTCGCCCCCATTTAGCACCGCTCTAAAAAATACAATTGACAAGTATACTTGTCAAAGGCAGTGAATGTTAATAATAAAAAAGTAGTGAATACTGAAGTTATTGCAAACAATTTTAATGAGTTTTTCGTAACTGTAGGAGCTGATCTCGCCAAGAAAATTCCAGAATCCTCCTCTCACTACGATAACAGTTATACAGGAAACCTACACTCCATGTTTTTGGAGCCAGTCATGGACCCTGAGATAAGACACTTGGTTGCCAAATGCACAGCAAAAAACTCCTGTGACACAAACGGCTTTGATATGAAGTTAATTAAGAATATAATAAATTAAATTCTATATCCACTAACTTATATATGTAATTTATCATTTCAGACTGGGATATTCCCAGATGAAATGAAAATAGCAAAAATTATTCCTATATACAAAACTGGTGATGTTCATGATTATGGTAACTACAGACCTATCTCAATTTTGCCACAGTTGTCAAAAATATTAGAAAAACTTTTCAATAATAGACTTGATAAATTTATAACCAAACATAAATTGTTAGATGATAGTCAATATGGTTTTAGAAAAGAACATTCTACGGCCCAAGCCCTGACTGAATCCATGGAAATAATCACAGATGCTATTGACCGAAAATTATATACTATTGGAATATTTCTTGATCTAAAAAAAGCATTTGACACTGTAAATCACTAAATATTATTGAATAAATTAGAGAGAATGGGGATCAGGGGCACTGTATTAGATTGGTTACGAAGCTATCTAACCAAAAGATATCAGTATGTGACATAGGAGGGAGTACTTCTAATAAAATGGAAGTTTTATGTGGTGTATCTCAGGGCTCGGTTTTGGGCCCTAAATTGTTTATACTGTATATAAACGACATATGTAAAGTCTCTACTGTGTTAAAGATGGTACTCTTTGCTGATGATACAAACATTTTCTGTACAGGTGTGGATATACAGAAGCTAGTGCAAATAATAAATGAGGAATTATACAAACTACAACAATGGCTTAATGCCAATAAATTGTCTATTAATCTCAACAAGACTAAGTTTATGTTATTTGGTAAAAAAGGAACTAAAGAAAATATCAGCATACAAATTTCTAATGTAAATATTGAACGGGTAAGCCAACACAATGTGTTGGGAATAATTATTGACGAGATGCTTACATGGATTCCTCAGATAATACAGTTAAAAAAAAAAACTGGCAAGAAGTATATCCATCCTCTACAGAACCCAAAAAATATTGAGTCAAAAGGCACTCCAAATAATCTATAATGCATTGATCCTGCCTTATTTGACTTACTGTGTTGAAATTTGGGGAAACACTTACAAAAGTCGATTGCAGCCATTGATGGTATTACAGAAAAGAGCAGTAAGAATTATCCATAGTGCTCCATATAATGCACACACACACAAATTGTTTATTGAAGCTAAACTATTGAAATTATATGATTTAATAAACTACAGAACCATTCAGATAATGTATAAGGCGGCCAGACACTGTCTCCCTTACAACTTGCAAATATGCTTCCAGGCCAAGGAATCGAAATATGATTTGAGAGAGAAACTTGTGTTTGTACAGAGATGTGTTAGAACTACACTGAAGTCATTTTCCGTCTCCTGTACTGGTGTAAAATTATGGAATTCACTAGATTGGGGACTAACTGGAACACTGACACTAGCTGGATTTAAGAAAAAATATAAAGAATTTGTATTAACTAGTTACAGTGAAGAAAATGTTTAACCTGTCTTTTGTTCAACTTGTATGTGGGAGAGCAATAACTTTTGTGTTATCAACAAGGAGGGAGCTTCAACACAGAAATGTAAACACGTCTGACTATGTTGTTGAAGTGCAAGGACATTTAATCTTGAATCATTTGAAAACAGCATCTGTGCTGAGTGCTGAGAACAGGACACTCTGCTCCAAAAACTTTCGACAAACCAGTATGGATCTAATTAGCTGGTCTCTACGTGCATTTGACAAAATCTTTTCTACGATGAGACCTGGACCGACTCAGCGTTCATGTCCAAGTGAAACTCACATGTCTGGATATGCTGAAGATTCCTGGGCTAAGTGGAGACCATTGTGTCTGACCAGTCTGGATTTGGAGGACGTGGAGGATTTGTACCTGCTTGCTGTGCTGGTGGTTATGCTGATGCTTCTCGGGATTGGATTCCACTGGCTGTTTCGTACGCTACGAAAAATGTCTGATCGCCAGAAGAATGCAGAGGAAATGGCTGCGGCCATCCTGAGAGCCATCACTGGCGTGCAAGCCGGCCGAACTAAGGCCTGTGATGACACTTCTCTGGTGAAAAACGACCTTGCAGCACTCAACCTTGCCATGAACAGAATGAGGAGAGACATGGCCACAAGGTTGCTTGAACTGGAGAAAAAAGTTGGACTGGAGATTACGATGAACGAAAATCGTGATGATGACGGATCTGAGTGAAGGAGGTGTCGGACACATGGTTTTCACTATGCCCAGTTATCTAAAACTGCTGGACTGTGATAATCCACATGGTATTAATCAGCAAGTGATCAACAAACTATTAGAACGAATCTTCTGTCTTGAACTACATGCGATCAAATCACTGGTGAAGATGAACTGATTGAACTCTCAATAATCCATTTGCCTGAATCAATAGTCTCCGAATGTAATCAACTGGATAACTAACTTCATGGACTTGATGAACTGAGTGAAATTTTATCATCTCTGCTGATTTCTAACTACTACTGCTTGATTTTATGCGTCCTAGTATAGTATGGGGGGCGGGAATTTATAAGCTTTATGCTTCTTCCTGCCAGCCCTTTTTCTTTTCGGTTATTATATGTTATAATTGTATGAGGAAATGTTTGATTGTCACAATGCTGTCCGAAAGGAAAAATGAACAAATAAATCAAATCAAATCAAATCAAATCAAATCAAATCAAATCAAATCAAATCAAATCAATGGGCCTATATAGCAGCAAAACAGTAGCAGAATGAGAGGTAGACAAACCTATAGAAGTAGACCTGAAAGAAGAAATCTCCAGTCAGTAAAATCACACATGCAAAGATTAAGGGAAAGCAAAATTATACCTTCTTAAATATGATGTAACATTTTATGTTTTAAGAAAACAAAACAAAACAAAAACAGCACATGCATTACAAGCGGTGGCACCCCATCCATTAAATAATGACGAGTATGACGAGCAATAATAATTTCATTGTTGTCTTCATTTTCATTCATGAATAATATAATTTGAAGTTATTCTTTAATTTTTCTGCTTTCAATTTTTACCGTTCCAGTACCGGAATCAAGGTATTTTATGCAGGTATAGTACTGAAGTCCAGATTTTGGTATTGTGACAACACTACCCTGGAATTTGTCATTAGCGGACGGTCTTTAACTTTTTCTCGCACTTGTTAATTGCTTTTCCAACACAAGCTGATTCCAATCAACTGGGTCGTTAACAGGCTTGTGCTGAGCTGATCATATCTCAGCTGTGTGGGTGAAAGGAAACATCCAAAACCTGCAGGACTCTATCATGTGCACGAGTGTTTTTGAAGTCATCCGAAACTATGTGATTTATTTTATACTTCTTTAAAGCATATGCTACGTTACGACGATCACCTGACTGTCCAAAAATGGCAGATACTGTATCTAATACAAAAATATCCCTAAACAGTACTATAAAATCACAATCGCTCAACATAAATTGAAGATTTTTTTCCAAGGAAAGAGTTTAAATTAACCATTCCACAGTAAAGCCTTTATAGTTTTTTAATAAATTACGTATTTCTTTCATAAAACCGTTAACACAATCACAACTACTGTACTAAATAGACAAACTCCATCTTGAGAAATCACATAATGCTTGTGTCCAAATTCACAAGGCTGGGTCCTACGAAACCAAATTTGTCGGCTGCTTGACGTCACTCCCGGCGCGACTCGACAACACGCACAGATTTTTTTTTTTTTTTTTGCTTTTATTCATTCCAAAATCAACAGACATCTGAATGGATTTTCAATGTTGTGTCGGTAGTGCATTGACTGGCACTCCATTCATGTGTAAGTCTGTGCGTGTTGTCGAGTCGCGCAGGGAGTGACGTCATGCGGCCGACATATCTGATTGCAGACCGCAGACTGGGAACGGAACGCCCACGGAA
This sequence comes from Festucalex cinctus, assembly GCF_051991245.1. Lineage (NCBI taxonomy): Eukaryota > Metazoa > Chordata > Actinopteri > Syngnathiformes > Syngnathidae > Festucalex > Festucalex cinctus. The sequence goes on from NC_135422.1 coordinate 28,169,049, forward strand.
CGGAACGCCCACGGAACGGAACGCCCCTATGCTCTTGATTGACGGAAAGTGACGCTGCTGTCGTGATCCAGTAGTGTTGTTCTCAACTTCTCTGCAGCGAGCGGTCGCCACGAGAACTACGAAACGAAATCATTCCATCCATTATCACAACCTCTTAGTTCTCAAAAAGTTCCCGGGGACGACACGAAATAATTTGTAAAATGACGAGTCGGGAGCAGAAAGTAAGTGGACATGTATTTTATTTAATGAACATTAGCACATAGGTCGCTAAAGAAAAGTTCGTTTCCCGCACAGAAAGTTTGAAAAATGAATTGAAATGATTTAGTGGAACACAATGTTTTTCTTCCATATCTCTCTCGTTGAATTCCAATTGTTATTTCACATGGAACAATAGTTTGAACCTGTGTACCGTACAATATGATGACCTAAAAGTAGTAACTTGCAAATGGGGAATCCACCATGACGCTGTACGTAATGCAAAATGGTGTAAGCCCAATACATCACATATTTGCAGCAGATAGGCCTGTATAGCGTAGCTACGTAATTAATTACCATTAATGTATCGATGGGAATAATAACATAATTTTACTCTGTTGTGGCATGAACGTTAAGAAATCTTTACATGAGTCCAGTTTTTTGTATTTATGTTGGTATGTTTTTGGATTGTAATTGGCCAATTCTACAGTCGGATGACAAAAGATTTATACAAATCAAATGTGTTCTAATTTGCACTCAGCTTCATCGAACCGTCTATAAAGATGGACACCTACCAGCACCCATTTTGGAAGGCTTGAACCATTTGTGCCAAAGGTGGAGAGTTTGCATATGTTGTGGCACATCTGCAAACTCATGATAAGACGGCAATTTGTCATGAAGGTATGTTGTAGTTTGAAGTCCACTATAATCTATTTAAATTTTGTCAATATGGCAATTCTTTCTTAGTTGCCATGGTAAACAATTTATATAAATATGAAAAAGAATGTATTGTTAGTTTTGTGAAGGATGAATACATTTCGGTACAACCTAAAAAGTACTCACTGATACTGATGCCAAGTAATGGATGCCACTAGTACTCTATATAGAAAATTACAATTAAACAAATGACACAGACTTTTAAAGAAAGACCTTTCAAATTTGAAAAGCTTTTTCTAACCTAATGCACAGAAATAAGGCTGGCTCGCATTTCCAGAAAGAGGAAAATAGATGAGAATGCCAAGGTAAGAATAATGGACAGAATTTTCCAAACCCCAATTAATCTATGCAAATTGTCATTGTAGTGTATACATGTCCAAAACATATAATTAATCCCATTCCCTTGAACTTAAGGAGGAACGTCAGATGTCAGCAACCAAGGTCAAGAAGCCTGCAGAGAGAGTGGTCGCTTCCATCTGTCAGGCATGCATGCAACAATTTTTATTTATGTATTTTAAATTTTGGAGGTGAAGCACAGTTATGAACTGATGATATACACTCACTGGCTAGTCAAACAGAACTACACAGAGTAGAGACTTTAATATTGCATCTTTATCAGAGAATCATGTGGCTCTGACATTTATACAATATAAACAAATTATGTGAAAGCTACAAAAACATGCTGATAAGGAATTCTTCATTGCACTACTCTTGTTCGAAGAAGATAATGATGATCATATTGATGATGAAGACCAGTCTATTTTTAGTTTATGCGGTTATGTTCACAGCTACCAGAGGAGATTTTACGGTCCATCCTGATTCTTGCTGTCCTCAATGATGGCGAAGGCGCAATCCACGTGCTGGCCCTGACATGCACCCGATTCTGGATGATCATCAGATAAGAATCATTTCGTAGGGAAGCACATTTTCAGTGGCTAGACAGTAAGTTGTGAGGGAGTGGGGATCATGAAGATAAGTGGTTAAGATAATGGATGGGTGGACAAAAAAAAATACATTCTGTCTGTCTGTCTGTCTATCTATCTATCTAT